>NC_141833.1:24987729-24992729 GCF_982586985.1 Callionymus lyra
GACACTCAAGGGTCAGAGACACTCAAGGGTCAGGGACACTCAAGGGTCAGCGACACTCAAGGGTCAGCGACACTCA
This sequence comes from Callionymus lyra, assembly GCF_982586985.1. Taxonomy (NCBI): domain Eukaryota; kingdom Metazoa; phylum Chordata; class Actinopteri; order Syngnathiformes; family Callionymidae; genus Callionymus; species Callionymus lyra. Next base: position 24,987,806 of record NC_141833.1, read on the forward strand.
AGGCTCAGCGACACTCAAGGGTCAGCGACACTCAAGGGTCAGCGACACTCAAGGGTCAGCGACACTCAAGGGTCAGAGATACTCAAGGGTCAGAGACACTCAAGGCTCAGCGACACTCAAGGGTCAGAGACACTCAAGGGTCAGAGACACTCAAGGCTCAGCGACACTCAAGGGTCAGAGACACTCAAGGGTCAGAGACACTCAAGGGTCAGCGACACTCAAGGGTCAGAGACACTCAAGGGTCAGAGACACTCAAGGGTCAGAGACACTCAAGGCTCAGCGACACTCAAGGGTCAGAGACACTCAAGGGTCAGCGACACTCAAGGGTCAGAGACACTCAAGGGTCAGAGACACTCAAGGCTCAGCGACACTCAAGGGTCAGAGACACTCAAGGGTCAGAGACACTCAAGGGTCAGAGACACTCAAGGGTCAGCGACACTCAAGGGTCAGAGATACTCAAGGGTCAGAGACACTCAAGGCTCAGCGACACTCAAGGGTCAGAGACACTCAAGGGTCAGAGACACTCAAGGGTCAGCGACACTCAAGGGTCAGCGACACTCAAGGGTCAGAGACACTCAAGGCTCAGCGACACTCAAGGGTCAGAGACACTCAAGGGTCAGCGACACTCAAGGGTCAGAGACACTCAAGGGTCAGCGACACTCAAGGGTCAGCGACACTCAAGGGTCAGCGACACTCAAGGGTCAGAGACACTCAAGGGTCAGAGACACTCAAGGGTCAGCGACACTCAAGGGTCAGAGACACTCAAGGGTCAGAGACACTCAAGGCTCAGAGACACTCAAGGCTCAGCGACACTCAAGGGTCAGAGACACTCAAGGGTCAGCGACACTCAAGGGTCAGAGACACTCAAGGGTCAGAGACACTCAAGGCTCAGCGACACTCAAGGGTCAGAGACACTCAAGGGTCAGAGACACTCAAGGGTCAGCGACACTCAAGGGTCAGAGATACTCAAGGGTCAGAGACACTCAAGGCTCAGCGACACTCAAGGGTCAGAGACACTCAAGGGTCAGAGACACTCAAGGGTCAGCGACACTCAAGGGTCAGCGACACTCAAGGGTCAGAGACACTCAAGGCTCAGCGACACTCAAGGGTCAGGGACACTCAAGGGTCAGAGACACTCAAGGGTCAGCGACACTCAAGGGTCAGAGACACTCAAGGGTCAGCGACACTCAAGGGTCAGCGACACTCAAGGGTCAGCGACACTCAAGGGTCAGAGACACTCAAGGGTCAGCGACACTCAAGGGTCAGAGACACTCAAGGGTCAGCGACACTCAAGGGTCAGAGACACTCAAGGCTCAGCGACACTCAAGGGTCAGAGACACTCAAGGCTCAGCGACACTCAAGGGTCAGTGACACTCAAGGCTCAGCGACACTCAAGGGTCAGAGACACTCAAGGGTCAGCGACACTCAAGGGTCAGCGACACTCAAGGGTCAGAGACACTCAAGGGTCAGCGACACTCAAGGGTCAGAGACACTCAAGGGTCAGCGACACTCAAGGGTCAGCGACACTCAAGGGTCAGAGACACTCAAGGGTCAGCGACACTCAAGGGTCAGAGACACTCAAGGGTCAGCGACACTCAAGGGTCAGAGACACTCAAGGCTCAGCGACACTCAAGGGTCAGAGACACTCAAGGGTCAGCGACACTCAAGGGTCAGAGACACTCAAGGCTCAGCGACACTCAAGGGTCAGTGACACTCAAGGCTCAGCGACACTCAAGGGTCAGAGACACTCAAGGGTCAGAGACACTCAAGGGTCAGCGACACTCAAGGCTCAGCGACACTCAAGGCTCAGCGACACTCAAGGGTCAGCGACACTCAAGGGTCAGAGACACTCAAGGGTCAGAGACACTCAAGGGTCAGAGACACTCAAGGGTCAGGGACACTCAAGGGTCAGCGACACTCAAGGGTCAGCGACACTCAAGGCTCAGCGACACTCAAGGGTCAGCGACACTCAAGGGTCAGCGACACTCAAGGGTCAGCGACACTCAAGGGTCAGAGATACTCAAGGGTCAGAGACACTCAAGGCTCAGCGACACTCAAGGGTCAGAGACACTCAAGGGTCAGAGACACTCAAGGGTCAGAGACACTCAAGGCTCAGCGACACTCAAGGGTCAGAGACACTCAAGGGTCAGCGACACTCAAGGCTCAGCGACACTCAAGGGTCAGCGACACTCAAGGGTCAGAGACACTCAAGGGTCAGAGACACTCAAGGGTCAGAGACACTCAAGGGTCAGAGACACTCAAGGCTCAGCGACACTCAAGGGTCAGAGACACTCAAGGGTCAGCGACACTCAAGGCTCAGCGACACTCAAGGGTCAGCGACACTCAAGGCTCAGCGACACTCAAGGGTCAGAGACACTCAAGGGTCAGCGACACTCAAGGGTCAGAGACACTCAAGGGTCAGAGACACTCAAGGCTCAGCGACACTCAAGGGTCAGAGACACTCAAGGGTCAGAGACACTCAAGGGTCAGAGACACTCAAGGGTCAGCGACACTCAAGGGTCAGAGATACTCAAGGGTCAGAGACACTCAAGGCTCAGCGACACTCAAGGGTCAGAGACACTCAAGGGTCAGCGACACTCAAGGGTCAGAGACACTCAAGGGTCAGAGACACTCAAGGCTCAGCGACACTCAAGGGTCAGAGACACTCAAGGGTCAGAGACACTCAAGGGTCAGAGACACTCAAGGGTCAGAGACACTCAAGGGTCAGCGACACTCAAGGGTCAGCGACACTCAAGGGTCAGAGACACTCAAGGCTCAGCGACACTCAAGGGTCAGAGACACTCAAGGGTCAGCGACACTCAAGGGTCAGAGACACTCAAGGGTCAGCGACACTCAAGGGTCAGCGACACTCAAGGGTCAGCGACACTCAAGGGTCAGAGACACTCAAGGGTCAGCGACACTCAAGGGTCAGAGACACTCAAGGGTCAGCGACACTCAAGGGTCAGAGACACTCAAGGCTCAGCGACACTCAAGGGTCAGAGACACTCAAGGGTCAGCGACACTCAAGGGTCAGAGACACTCAAGGCTCAGCGACACTCAAGGGTCAGTGACACTCAAGGCTCAGCGACACTCAAGGGTCAGAGACACTCAAGGGTCAGCGACACTCAAGGGTCAGCGACACTCAAGGGTCAGAGACACTCAAGGGTCAGAGACACTCAAGGGTCAGCGACACTCAAGGGTCAGCGACACTCAAGGGTCAGCGACACTCAAGGGTCAGAGACACTCAAGGGTCAGCGACACTCAAGGGTCAGAGACACTCAAGGGTCAGCGACACTCAAGGGTCAGAGACACTCAAGGGTCAGCGACACTCAAGGGTCAGAGACACTCAAGGGTCAGAGACACTCAAGGGTCAGAGACACTCAAGGGTCAGATACACTCATAGAAAATAAACGTTTGTTGATAAATATTACAAACAAAAGTTGAATAGTTTTAAGAAAAAATGTTTTATTTCTTCAAATGAAATATTTGATGAATCCTCGTCAGAGAGAAACGTTCGTTCTATCAAGTCAGGCTTCGTTGACCCTGAGATGAGAAGTTCACGCTTGGATAGACATGAAAAACAAAAGATAAATGAATGAAGGTCAAGAGTCAAAGGTCAAAGAGAAGTTCGACCTGAACAGATTCTAACAGAAGCTTCTCCTCCTTCACGTTCATGTTGTGATCAATGAAGTCCTGACTCGAGTCTCTGGTGTGAGATCTTCATCATCTTCATCTTCATCTTCATCTTCATCTTCATCATCATCTTCATCATCTTCATCTTCATCTTCATCTTCTTCATCTTCATCTTCATCATCATCTTCATCATCTTCATCTTCATCTTCATCATCTTCATCTTCATCTTCATCTTCATCTTCATCTTCATCTTCATCATCTTCATCATCTTCATCTTCATCTTCATCTTCATCTTCATCATCTTCATCTTCATCATCTTCATCTTCATCTTCATCTTCATCATCTTCATCTTCATCTTCATCATCTTCATCTTCATCATCTTCATCTTCATCTTCATCTTCATCTTCATCTTCATCATCTTCATCTTCATCTTCATCTTCATCATCATCATCATCATCATCATCATCATCATCATCATCTTCATCATCATCATCATCATCATCTTCAACATCATCATCATCATCATCATCTTCATCATCATCTTCATCATCATCATCATCAGCTTCATCATCATCATCATCATCATCATCATCTTCACCTTCATCTTCATCTTCATCTTCATCATCTTCATCATCATCATCTTCACTCTCTTCTCTTCTCTTGATCAGTTGATTGACTGACTATCATTATGGTCATGTTTTAACGCTTCATGTTCTTCATGTTCTTCATGTTCTTCATGTTCTTCATGTTCTTCATGTTCTTCATGTTCATCATGTTCTTCATGTTCTTCATGTTCTTCATGTTCTTCAAGTTCTTCATGTTCGTCATGTTCTTCATGTTCTTCATGTTCTTCATGTTCTTCATGTGGTTCATGTTCGTTGCTGCATATTAAAGTTTATCGTTGATGTTCTTCGACTCAGAAACATCTTCTGACTTCTTCTCCTCGTCAGCTGGTCAACATCTGCAGGCTGATGTTCTCCAGGTGGTTCTGCACCTGCAGGGTCTGCTGCACGTGAGCGTCTGCAGCTGGATCTGCTGGACCAGGATCTACACAGGATCTGCTCATTAAACAGGAGTCGAGCAGAGAGGCTGCTGGGAAATGTCTGAGCGTGAAGTAACAAGTTATATGATGACGAGGTATTGTTGTGTATTGTTGTGTATTGTTGTGTATTGTTTCGTATTGTTGTGTATTGTTGTGTATTGTTTCGTATTGTTGTCTATTGTTGTGTATTGTTGTGTATTGTTGTGTATTGTTGTGTATTGTTGTGTATTGTTTCGTATTGTTGTGTAT
>NC_141833.1:25000229-25037729 GCF_982586985.1 Callionymus lyra
GCGTGTGTTCCTCAAAAGGACACGTTCCATACGTGTTGTCAGGCGTGTGTTCCTCACAAGGACACGTTCCATACATGTTGTCAGGCGTGTGTTCCTCACGAGGACACGTTCCATACGTGTTGTCAGGCGTGTGTTCCTCACAAGGACACGTTCCATACGTGTTGTCAGGCGTGTGTTCCTCACGAGGACACGTTCCATACATGTTGTCAGGCGTGTGTTCCTCACGAGGACACGTTCCATACGTGTTGTCAGGCGTGTGTTCCTCACAAGGACACGTTCCATACGTGTTGTCAGGCGTGTGTTCCTCACAAGGACACGTTCCATACATGTTGTCAGGCGTGTGTTCCTCACGAGGACACGTTCCATACGTGTTGTCAGGCGTGTGTTCCTCACAAGGACACGTTCCATACGTGTTGTCAGGCATGTGTTCCTCACGAGGACACGCCTGTGGTGAGAAGACGAGGCTGAAGGACGACGAGTCCAGACATGGAAACACTGAAGCACCAGAGCTGACATGGTTCCGACCCATCGAGTCCCTGAAAACAAAGCTCCAGGTGGTCAGTGAGCTCCACAGCAGCCCGACTCCTGGTGCTTGTGCAGCAGAGACATCCTGGAGAAGGTCTTGGAGCAGGTCTTGCACTCGTACTTCTTCACGTCCGAGTGGGTCTGCAGGTGAGCCCTGAGGTTGGACCGGTCGGCGAACGCTCGGTTGCAGTGAGGACAAGAGAAGGGCTTCTCTCCTGGAACACAAGCACAGTGTTCATGTTGTGTAGTGTTGTGTAGTGTTCATGTTGTGTAGTGTTCATGTTGTGTTCATGTTGTGTCGTGTTCATGTTGTGTAGTGTTCATGTTGTGTTCATGTTCATGTTGTGTAGTGTTCATGTTGTGTAGTGTTCATGTTGTGTCGTGTTCATGTTGTGTCGTGTTCATGTTGTGTAGTGTTCATGTAGTGTCCATGTTGTGTAGAGTTCATGTTGTGTCGTGTTCATGTTGTGTAGTGTTCATGTTGTGTAGTGTTCATGTTGTGTCGTGTTCATGTTGTGTAGTGTTCATGTAGTGTCCATGTTGTGTAGAGTTCATGTTGTGTCGTGTTCATGTTGTGTAGTGTTCATGTTGTGTCGTGTTCATGTTGTGTCGTGTTCATGTTGTGTAGAGTTCATGTTGTGTCGTGTTCATGTTGTGTAGAGTTCATGTTGTGTCGTGTTCATGTTGTGTAGTGTTCATGTTGTGTCGTGTTCATGTTGTGTAGTGTTCATGTTGTGTCGTATTCATGTTGTGTCGTGTTCATGTTGTGTAGAGTTCATGTTGTGTCGTGTTCATGTTGTGTAGAGTTCATGTTGTGTCGTGTTCATGTTGTGTAGTGTTCATGTTGTGTAGTGTTCATGTTGTGTCGTGTTCATGTTGTGTAGTGTTCATGTTGTGTAGTGTTCATGTAGTGTCCATGTTGTGTAGAGTTCATGTTGTGTCGTGTTCATGTTGTGTAGTGTTCATGTTGTGTCGTGTTCATGTTGTGTCGTGTTCATGTTGTGTAGTGTTCATGTTGTGTAGTGTTCATGTTGTGTAGTGTTCATGTTGTGTCGTGTTCATGTTGTGTCGTGTTCATGTTGTGTAGTGTTCATGTTGTGTCGTATTCATGTTGTGTCGTGTTCATGTTGTGTCGTGTTCATGCTGTGTCGTGTTCATGTTGTGTAGTGTTCATGTTGTGTAGTGTTCATGTTGTGTCGTGTTCATGTTGTGTCGTGTTCATGTTGTGTAGTGTTCATGTTGTGTCGTGTTCATGTTGTGTCGTGTTCATGTTGTGTAGTGTTCATGTTGTGTCGTGTTCATGTTGTGTCGTGTTCATGTTGTGTCGTGTTCATGTTGTGTCGTGTTCATGTTGTGTCGTGTTCATGTTGTGTAGTGTTCATGTTGTGTCGTGTTCATGTTGTGTAGTGTTCATGTTGTGTAGTGTTCATGTTGTGTAGTGTTCATGTTGTGTTCATGTTGAGTAGTGTTCATGTTGTGTCGTGTTCATGTTGTGTCGTGTTCATGTTGTGTCGTGTTCATGTTGTGTCGTGTTCATGTTGTGTAGTGTTCATGTTGTGTCGTGTTCATGTTGTGTAGTGTTCATGTTGTGTCGTGTTCATGTTGTGTTCATGTTGTGTCGTGTTCATGTTGTGTCGTGTTCATGTTGTGTCGTGTTCATGTTGTGTAGTGTTCATGTTGTGTCGTGTTCATGTTGTGTAGTGTTCATGTTGTGTAGTGTTCATGTTGTGTCGTGTTCATGTTGTGTAGTGTTCATGTTGTGTCGTGTTCATGTTGTGTAGTGTTCATGTTGTGTCGTGTTCATGTTGTGTAGTGTTCATGTTGTGTCGTGTTCATGTTGTGTAGTGTTCATGTTGTGTAGTGTTCATGTTGTGTCGTGTTCATGTTGTGTCGTGTTCATGTTGTGTAGTGTTCATGTTGTGTCGTGTTCATGTTGTGTCGTGTTCATGTTGTGTCGTGTTCATGTTGTGTAGTGTTCATGTTGTGTCGTGTTCATGTTGTGTAGTGTTCATGTTGTGTAGTGTCCATGTTGTGTAGAGTTCATGTTGTGTCGTGTTCATGTTGTGTCGTGTTCATGTTGTGTCGTGTTCATGTTGTGTCGTGTTCATGTTGTGTAGTGTTCATGTTGTGTCGTGTTCATGTTGTGTAGTGTTCATGTTGTGTAGTGTCCATGTTGTGTAGAGTTCATGTTGTGTCGTGTTCATGTTGTGTCGTGTTCATGTTGTGTCGTGTTCATGTTGTGTCGTGTTCATGTTGTGTCGTGTTCATGTTGTGTCGTGTTCATGTTGTGTAGTGTTCATGTTGTGTCGTGTTCATGTTGTGTCGTGTTCATGTTGTGTAGTGTTCATGTTGTGTCGTGTTCATGTTGTGTAGTGTTCATGTTGTGTCGTGTTCATGTTGTGTCGTGTTCATGTTGTGTCGTGTTCATGTTGTGTCGTGTTCATGTTGTGTCGTGTTCATGTTGTGTCGTGTTCATGTTGTGTCGTGTTCATGTTGTGTCGTGTTCATGTTGTGTCGTGTTCATGTTGTGTCGTGTTCATGTTGTGTCGTGTTCATGTTGTGTCGTGTTCATGTTGTGTCGTGTTCATGTTGTGTCGTGTTCATGTTGTGTAGTGTTCATGTTGTGTAGTGTTCATGTTGTGTAGTGTTCATGTTGTGTCGTGTTCATGTTGTGTCGTGTTCATGTTGTGTCGTGTTCATGTTGAGTAGTGTTCATGTTGTGTCGTGTTCATGTTGTGTCGTGTTCATGTTGTGTCGTGTTCATGTTGTGTCGTGTTCATGTTGTGTAGTGTTCATGTTGTGTCGTGTTCATGTTGTGTAGTGTTCATGTTGTGTCGTGTTCATGTTGTGTTCATGTTGTGTTCATGTTGTGTCGTGTTCATGTTGTGTCGTGTTCATGTTGTGTCGTGTTCATGTTGTGTAGTGTTCATGTTGTGTCGTGTTCATGTTGTGTAGTGTTCATGTTGTGTAGTGTTCATGTTGTGTCGTGTTCATGTTGTGTAGTGTTCATGTTGTGTCGTGTTCATGTTGTGTAGTGTTCATGTTGTGTAGTGTTCATGTTGTGTAGTGTTCATGTTGTGTCGTGTTCATGTTGTGTAGTGTTCATGTTGTGTCGTGTTCATGTTGTGTCGTGTTCATGTTGTGTCGTGTTCATGTTGTGTAGTGTTCATGTTGTGTCGTGTTCATGTTGTGTCGTGTTCATGTTGTGTCGTGTTCATGTTGTGTAGTGTTCATGTTGTGTCGTGTTCATGTTGTGTAGTGTTCATGTTGTGTAGTGTCCATGTTGTGTAGAGTTCATGTTGTGTCGTGTTCATGTTGTGTCGTGTTCATGTTGTGTCGTGTTCATGTTGTGTCGTGTTCATGTTGTGTAGTGTTCATGTTGTGTCGTGTTCATGTTGTGTCGTGTTCATGTTGTGTCGTGTTCATGTTGTGTCGTGTTCATGTTGTGTCGTGTTCATGTTGTGTCGTGTTCATGTTGTGTCGTGTTCATGTTGTGTCGTGTTCATGTTGTGTCGTGTTCATGTTGTGTAGTGTTCATGTTGTGTCGTGTTCATGTTGTGTCGTGTTCATGTTGTGTAGTGTTCATGTTGTGTCGTGTTCATGTTGTGTCGTGTTCATGTTGTGTCGTGTTCATGTTGTGTCGTGTTCATGTTGTGTCGTGTTCATGTTGTGTCGTGTTCATGTTGTGTCGGGTTCATGTTGTGTCGTGTTCATGTTGTGTCGTGTTCATGTTGTGTCGTGTTCATGTTGTGTAGTGTTCATGTTGTGTCGTGTTCATGTTGTGTAGTGTTCATGTTGTGTCGTGTTCATGTTGTGTAGTGTTCATGTTGTGTAGTGTTCATGTTGTGTCGTGTTCATGTTGTGTCGTGTTCATGTTGTGTAGTGTTCATGTTGTGTCGTGTTCATGTTGTGTCGTGTTCATGTTGTGTCGTGTTCATGTTGTGTCGTGTTCATGTTGTGTCGTGTTCATGTTGTGTAGTGTTCATGTTGTGTCGTGTTCATGTTGTGTCGTGTTCATGTTGTGTAGTGTTCATGTTGTGTCGTGTTCATGTTGTGTCGTGTTCATGTTGTGTAGTGTTCATGTTGTGTAGTGTTCATGTTGTGTAGTGTTCATGTTGTGTCGTGTTCATGTTGTGTCGTGTTCATGTTGTGTCGTGTTCATGTTGTGTCGTGTTCATGTTGTGTCGTGTTCATGTTGTGTCGTGTTCATGTTGTGTAGTGTTCATGTTGTGTAGTGTTCATGTTGTGTCGTGTTCATGTTGTGTCGTGTTCATGTTGTGTCGTGTTCATGTTGTGTCGTGTTCATGTTGTGTAGTGTTCATGTTGTGTCGTGTTCATGTTGTGTAGTGTTCATGTTGTGTAGTAAACTGTTCATGTTGTGTAGTAAACTGTTCATGTTGTGTAGTAAACTGTTCATGTTGTGTAGTGTTCATGTTGTGTAGTAAACTGTTCATGTTGTGTAGTAAACTGTTCATGTTGTGTAGTAAACTGTTCATGTTGTGTAGTGTTCATGTTGTGTAGTAAACTGTTCATGTTGTGTAGTAAACTGTTCATGTTGTGTAGTAAACTGTTCATGTTGTGTAGTAAACTGTTCATGTTGTATAGTAAACTGTTCATGTTGTGTAGTAAACTGTTCATGTTGTGTAGTAAACTGTTCATGTTGTGTAGTAAACTGTTCATGTTGTGTAGTAAACTGTTCATGTTGTGTAGTAAACTGTTCATGTTGTGTAGTAAACTGTTCATGTTGTGTAGTAAACTGTTCATGTTGTGTAGTAAACTGTTCATGTTGTATAGTAAACTGTTCATGTTGTGTAGTAAACTGTTCATGTTGTGTAGTAAACTGTTCATGTTGTGTAGTAAACTGTTCATGTTGTGTAGTAAACTGTTCATGTTGTGTAGTAAACTGTTCATGTTGTGTAGTAAACTGTTCATGTTGTGTAGTAAACTGTGAAAATATAATATAATATAATATAATATAATATAATATAAAATAAAAATGAAAAAGATAAAATAAAATAAAATAAAATATAACAAAATAAAATAAAATAAAATAAAATAAAATAAAATAAAATAAAATAAAACAAAACAAAACAAAAATATAATATAATATAATATAATATAAAATAAAATAAAAATGAAAAAGATAAAATAAAATAAAATATAACAAAATAAAATAAAATAAAATAAAATAAAATAAAACAAAACAAAACAAAACAAAACAAAAATATAATATAATATAATATAATATAATATAATAGTTTTACGATACTATAACGTGAGTGTGTATCTTGTGTAATTGTCGTCACAATAATACAATATATTTATGAAGCAGAATTCAAGATGTCAACGTGTGGAAAAGTACTTTTTGCGCGTATGTTGTGAAGTTGTGGAAAAGTTGTGCAGAGGTTGTGTAGTAGAGGTGTGTGTCTCACTGGTGTGTGTGCGGATGTGTAGAAGAGGTTGTGTGTCTCACCGGTGTGTGTGCGGATGTGTAGAAGAGGTTGTGTGTCTCACCGGTGTGTGTGCGGATGTGTAGAAGAGGTTGTGTGTCTCACCGGTGTGTGTGCGGATGTGTCTAGGTTGTGTAGAAGAGGTTGTGTAGAGGTGTGTGTCTCACCGGTGTGTGTGCGGATGTGTCTAGGTTGTGTAGAAGAGGTTGTGTAGAGGTGTGTGTCTCACCGGTGTGTGTGCGGATGTGTCTAGGTTGTGTAGTAGAGGTTGTGTAGAGGTGTGTGTCTCACCGGTGTGTGTGCGGATGTGTCTAGGTTGTGTAGAAGAGGTTGTGTAGAGGTGTGTGTCTCACCGGTGTGTGTGCGGATGTGTCCCTGCAGAAGCCAGGGTCGAGAGAAAGCTTTCCCGCAGATCTTGCAGACGCAGGGCAGCGTGTGAGTCCTGATGTGCATCTTCAAGGCTCCCAGACTCACGTATTCCTTCTCGCAGAACTTGCAGGAGAAAGACCTGCGGTTCTGCTCGCAGTGCAGCTGCTTGTGCTTCAGCAGACCCGAGTAGGTGGAGTAGGACTTGGAGCAGAGCGCGCAGCAGAACTTCTCCGCGTCCGCGGGGTCCAGAACCTTCTCGTCCTCGTCGCTCCTCGGACTCTCGGAGCCGCTCAGGTCCTTCGTGGAGGAGTCCGACAGGGACGACGAGTACCCGGAGACCGGGGACAGGGCGCTGGGCAGCAGGTCGCTGGGCAGACCGCTGGTGGTCCACACCGTGATGGGACTGTAGGAGGCCGGGCTCAGAACCTCTGGCTGAGGGAACGTCTTGTAGAAGCAGGGCGAGATGAAGACTGCAAGACATGAAGTTAGAGGAGATGAAGACATGAAGTTAGAGGAGATGAAGACATGAAGTTAGAGGAGATGAAGACATGAAGTTAGAGGAGATGAAGACATGAAGTTAGAGGAGATGAAGACATGAAGTTAGAGGAGATGAAGACATGAAGTTAGAGGAGATGAAGACATGAAGTTAGAGGAGATGAAGACATGAAGTTAGAGGAGATGAAGACATGAAGTTAGAGGAGATGAAGACATGAAGTTAGAGGAGATGAAGACATGAAGTTAGAGGAGATGAAGACATGAAGTTAGAGGAGATGAAGACATGAAGTTAGAGGAGATGAAGACATGAAGTTAGAGGAGATGAAGATGAAGACATGAAGACATGAAGACATGAAGAAGGTCCAGAAGGTTCGGTACCTGCCGGACTCTCCAGCTCGCTGTAGTTGGGCTTCTTGGTCGCGCTGATCTTCTTGACCAGGAAGGATCGAGGCATCTTGACTCTTGAAGTTCTTCAGCACGAGCTCATCTCAAACCGTCTCGTGCGTCAGCCGCGAGTCCTGCTGGTTCGAGCAGAACCGAGCTTTAAATACCCGGATCAGGTGTTTGGGCGGAGCCTCATTTGCATAGAGTTCTGCTCAAACCAATGAAAGTTGACGTTTCATCTCAGCTCTCAACTTGACTTAACTTAACTTAACTTAACTTAACTTAACTTAACTTAACTCAACTCAACTTAACTTAACTTAACTTAACTCAACTCAACTCAACTCAACTTAACTTAACTTAACTCACTTTAACACTTTCTTCTTAAATGACCGACATAGAAAATAAATAATTATTATTTATAATATCATTATAATTTATATTATTATTGTTACAATAATAATAATACTAATAATACAAATAATAAAAATAGAAAATATTATCATTAATAATAATAATAGTAATTCTAAAAATACATTATTATTATATGAAAAATATGATAATAATTATTTTTATTATTATTGTTATCATAAAAAAACATAAAAATAATAGTTATTATTGTTATAATTATAACAATAATAAAAATAATTGTTGTTATTATTATTATTATTATTATTTTTGTTGTTATTATTATTATTATCATTATTGTTATTATTATTATAATTATTATTATTACTATTATGACTATTATTACTATTATTAATGTTATTATTTAATATGTATTATGTATTATTTATCATTATTATAATAATAATAATAATAATAATTATTATTATAATTATTATAAGATTATTATTATTATTATTATTATTATTATTATTAAATCTTACAAATGAAACTGGTCAAAGGTCAAAGGTCCAGACACTAGATTTTTCGAAACAGACGAAAAGATAATGTTGTCACTTAACGCCCCCTAGTGTTCAACTCTAATGCAGCACACCGGGGTCCAGATGTTGCCCTTTGACCCGGAATAGTTCAAATATTTCTGGAACACATTTGATTCTATTTTAACTTGAACTCGTTTATATTCTTCTCTTCATCGAGTGCAGTGTGTAGTACAATGTGTAGTATAATGTGTAGTATAATGTTTAGTATGGTGTGTAGTATGATGTGTAATATAATGTGTAGTATAATGTGTAGTATAATGTGTAGTATAATGTTTAGTATGGTGTGTAGTATGATGTGTGATATAATGTGTAGTATAATGTGTAGTATAATGTTTAGTATGGTGTGTAGTATGATGTGTGATATAATGTGTAGTATAATGTGTAGTATAATGTTTAGTATGGTGTGTAGTATGATGTGTGATATAATGTGTAGTATAATGTGTAGTATAATGTTTAGTATGGTGTGTAGTATGATATGTAGTATAATGTGTGGTATAATGTGTAGTATAATGTGTGGTATAATGTGTATTATAATGTTTAGTATGGTGTGTAGTATGATGTTTGGTATAATGTGTAGTATAATGTGTAGTATAATGTGTAGTATAATGTGTAGTACAATGTGTAGTATAATGTGTAGTATAATGTGTAGTACAATGTGTGGTATAATGTGTAGTATAATGTGTAGTATAATGTGTAGTATAATGTGTGGTATAATGTGCAGTATAATGTGTAGTACAATGTGCAGTATAATGTGTGGTATAATGTGTGGTATAATGTGCAGTATAATGTGTAGTACAATGTGCAGTATAATGTGTGTTATAATGTGTGGTATAATGTGTAGTATAATGTGTAGTACAATGTGTAGTATAATGTTAAGTATGGTGTGTAGTATGATGTGTGGTATACTGTGTAGTATAATGTGTAGTATAATGTGTGGTATAATGTGTGATATAATGTGCAGTATAATGTGTAGTATAATGTGTGGTATAATGTTCAGTATAATGTGTAGTATAATGCGTGGTATAATGTGCAGTATAATGTGTGGTATAATGTGCAGTATAATGTGTAGTACAATGTGTAGTATAATGTGTGGTATAATGTGCAGTATAATGTTTAGTATGGTGTGTAGCACAATATGTAGTATGGTGTGTAGTATAATGTGCAGTATAATGTGTAGTACAATGTGTAGTATAATGTGTGGTATAATGTGCAGTATAATGTGTAGTATAATGTGTGGTATAATGTTCAGTATAATGTGTAGTATAATGTGTGGTATAATGTGCAGTATAATGTGTGGTATAATGTGCAGTATAATGTGTAGTACAATGTGCAGTATAATGTGTGGTATAATGTGCAGTATAATGTGTAGTACAATGTGTAGTATAATGTGTGGTATAATGTGCAGTATAATGTTTAGTATGGTGTGTAGTACAATATGTAGTATGGTGTGTAGTATAATGTGCAGTATAATGTGTTGTATAATGTGTAGTATGGTGTGCACTATAAAGTGCAGTATAATGTGTAGTATAATGTGTTGTATAACTTGTATTATTATGTGTAGTATAATGTGTAGTATGGTGTGTTGTATAATGTGTAGTATTATGTGTAGTATAATGTGTTGTATAATGTGTGGTATTATGTGTAGTATAATGTGTAGTATGGTGTGTTGTATAATGTGAAGTATTATACGTAGTATACTGTGCAGTATAATGTGTAGTATAATGTGTAGTATAATGTTAAGTATAATGTGTAGTATAATGTGCAGTAGTATGTGTGGTATGATGTGTAGAATAATGTGTTGTATAATGTACAGTATAATGTGCAATATAATGTGTAGTATAATCTGTAGTATAATGTGCAGTATTATGTGTGGTATGATGTGTAGAATAATGTGTTGTGTAATGTACAGTATAATGTGCAGTATAATGTGTAGTATAATGTGTAGTATAATGTACAGTATAATGTGCAGTATTATGTGTAGTATAATGTGAAGTATAATGTGAAGTATAATGTGTAGTATTGTGTTTAGTATAATGTAAAGTATAATGTGTAGTATAATGTGTAGTATAATAGAATAGAATAGAATAGAAAATGTTTATTCATCCAGAGGGAAACACACTCTTACAACAGCACAGTTGAAAAAAATAAAGTGCAAGGAAAAAAGAAATAATAAAAGAGATAATAAAATTAAATAAAATAAAATAAGATAAAATAAAATAAAATAAAATAAAATAAAATAAAATAAAATAAAATAAAATAAAATAAAATAAAATAAAATAAAATAAAATAAAATAAAATAAAATAAAATAAAATAAAAACAAAAAATAAAATAAACACACAAGAAGAAAAACACTACGGATTAGCATCAGGATATTTAAAGAGTTAAATGACAGCAGTTGGGATGAAGGACCTTCTATACGCTCCTACACTGGGGGCCTGAACCCCTGAAGGAGCTGCTCCTCCTCAGGTGCAGTGAAGAGTGTTGTCCCTGATGGAGGAGAGTCTGGAGAGTGTCCTCCTCTCTCCCACCTCCTCCACCTCCTCCTCTCTCCCACCTCCTCCACCTCCTCCTCTCTCCCACCTCCTCCACCTCCTCCTCTCTCCCACCTCCTCCACCTCCTCCTCTCTCCCACCTCCTCCACCTCCTCCTCTCTCCCACCTCCTCCACCTCCTCCTCTCTCCCACCTCCTCCACCTCCTCCACCTCCTCCTCTCTCCCACCTCCTCCACCTCCTCCTCTCTCCCACCTCCTCCATCTCCTCCTCTCTCCCACCTCCTCCACCTCCTCCTCTCTCCCACCTCCTCCACCTCCTCCTCTCTCCCACCTCCTCCACCTCCTCCTCTCTCCCACCTCCTCCACCTCCTCCTCTCTCCCACCTCCTCCACCTCCTCCTCTCTCCTACCTCCTCCACCTCCTCCTCTCTCCCACCTCCTCCACCTCCTCCTCTCTCCCACCTCCTCCACCTCCTCCTCTCTCCCACCTCCTCCACCTCCTCCTCTCTCCCACCTCCTCCACCTCCTCCTCTCTCCCACCTCCTCCACCTCCTCCACGAGTCCAGCGAGCGACAGGACAGATCCTCCTGACCAGCCTGTTCAGTCTCTTCCTGTCCTGGTCCTGCTGCTGCTCCCCAGCAGACCACAGATAGCAGAGGCTACCATCATAGAAGGTCCTTAATAGTGGTCTGCACACTCCGAAGGACCTCAGTCTCCCCAGGAGGTGGAGGCGACTTCGGCCCTTCTTGTACACGGCGTTGATGTGTGTGGACCAGTTCAGTTTATTGTTGAGGTGAACACCAGGTATTTGAAGCTCAATGTCTGAGCCCTGGATGCTCACCGTTTGATGTGGACTTTTTCCTGAAGTCAATCACCATCTCCTTGTCTTACCGCTGTTTAAGCAAAGGTGCTCTCACACCCGTCAACAGGTAGTATGGTGTGTAGTATAATGTGTAGTATAATGTGTAGTATAATGTGTAGTATAATGTGTAGTATAATGTGTAGTATAATGTGCAGTATAATGTACAGTATAATGTGCAGTATAATGTGTAGTATAATGTGTAGTATAATGTGCAGTATAATGTACAGTATAATGTGCAGTATAATGTGTAGTATAATGTGCAGTATAATGTACAGTATAATGTGCAGTATAATGTGTAGTATAATGTGCAGTATAATGTACAGTATAATGTGCAGTATAATGTACAGTATAATGTGCAGTATAATGTGTAGTATAATGTGTAGTATAATGTGTAGTATAATGTGTAGTATAATGTGTAGTATAATGTGCAGTATAATGTGTAGTATAATGTGCAGTATAATGTACAGTATAATGTGCAGTATAATGTGTAGTATAATGTGCAGTATAATGTACAGTATAATGTGCAGTATAATGTGTAGTATAATGTGCAGTATAATGTACAGTATAATGTGCAGTATAATGTGTAGTATAATGTGTAGTATAATGTGCAGTATAATGTACAGTATAATGTGCAGTATAATGTGTAGTATAATGTGCAGTATAATGTACAGTATAATGTGCAGTATAATGTGTAGTATAATGTACAGTATAATGTGCAGTATAATGTGTAGTATAATGTGCAGTATAATGTGTAGTATAGTGTGTAGTATAATGTGCAGTATAATGTACAGTATAATGTGCAGTATAATGTGTAGTATAGTGTGTAGTATAGTGTGTAGTATAATGTGTAGTATAATGTGTAGTATAATGTGTAGTATGATGTGCAGTATAATGTACAGTATAATGTGCAGTATAATGTGTAGTATAGTGTGTAGTATAATGTGTAGTATAATGTGTAGTATAATGTGTAGTATGATGTGCAGTATAACGTACAGTATAATGTGCAGTATAATGTGTAGTATAGTGTGTAGTATAATGTGTAGTATGGTGTGTAATATAATGTGTAGTATGGTGTGTAATATAATGTGTAGAATGGTGTGAAGTATAATGTGTAGTATAACGTGTAGTATGGTGTGAAGTATAATGTGTAGTATAATGTGTAGTATAAAGTGATCTATAATGTGTATTATTATGTGAAGTATAATGTGTAGTATGGTGTGTAGTATAATGTGTAGTATTATGTGTAGTATGGTGTGAAGTATAATGTGTAGTATGGTGTGTAGTATAATGTGTAGTATAATGTGTAGTTCAGTGTGTAGTATAATGTGTAGTATAATGTGTAGTATAATGTGTAGTATGATGTGTTGTATAATGTGTAGTATAATGTGCAGAATAATGTACAGTATAATGTGCAGTATAATGTGTAGTATAGTGTGTAGTATAATGTGTAGTATGGTGTGCAGTATAATGTACAGTATAATGTGCAGTATAATGTGTAGTATAGTGTGTAGTATAATGTGTAGTATGGTGTGTAATATAATGTGTAGTATGGTGTGCAATATAATGTGTAGAATGGTGTGAAGTATAATGTGTAGTATAACGTGTAGTATGGTGTGAAGTATAATGTGTAGTATAATGTTTAGTATAAAGTGATCTATAATGTGTATTATTATGTGAAGTATAATGTGTAGTATGGTGTGTAGTATAATGTGTAGTATTATGTGTAGTATGGTGTGAATTATAATGTGTAGTATAATGTGTAGTATAACGTGTAGAATAATGTGTAGTTCAGTGTGTAGTATAATGTGTAGTATAACGTGTAGTATAATGTATAGTATAATGTGTAGTATGATGTGTTGTATAATGTGTAGTATAATGTGCAGTATAATGTACAGTGTAATGTGCAGTATAATGTGTAGTATAGTGTGTAGTATAATGTGTAGTATGGTGTGCAGTATAATGTACAGTATAATGTGCAGTATAATGTGTAGTATAGTGTGTAGTATAATGTGTAGTATGGTGTGTAATATAATGTGTAGAATAGTATGAAGTATAATGTGTAGTATAACGTGTAGTATGGTGTGAAGTATAATGTGTAGTATAATGTGTAGTATAAAGTGATCTATAATGTGTATTATTATGTGAAGTATAATGTATAGTATGGTGTGTAGTATAATGTGTAGTATTATGTGTAGTATGGTGTGAAGTATAATGTGTAGTATAATGTGTAGTATAATGTGTAGTTCAGTGTGTAGTATAATGTGTAGTATTATGTGTAGTATAATGTGAAGTATGGTGTGTTGTATAATGTGTAGTATTATGTGTAGTATAATGTGTAGTTTAGTGTGTAGTATAATGTGTAGTATGGTGTGTTTTATTTCTTCATATAAACTAAATATTACTTCCAGCGACACATCTGCAGCTGCAATGACACGGTTCTACCACCAGGAGCTGTCAGAGCTCGTCAGTCGTGAAGCCTGAAGGTCAATAAAGGAATGTGACGCTGGAGGTCGTGACAGAGGTCGTACATCAGTGTTCAGTTGATCCTCTCTGAGCCTTCATCACCACGAGTGACCGACCTTCATCCTCAGCAGGTCAGCAGGTGAAGGTCGTGGGTTCAGACGTGTTTGTTGCTCATGAACATCTTTGATGTTTCAATAGAATCAAGAAAATCTTTGATGTTTCAATAGAATCAAGAACATCTTTGATGTTTCAATAGAATCATGAACATCTTTGATGTTTCAATAGAATCAAGAAAATCTTTGATGTTTCAATAGAATCAAGAACATCTTTGATGTTTCAATAGAATCATGAACATCGTTGATGTTTCAATAGAATCAAGAAAATCTTTGATGTTTCAATAGAATCATGAACATCTTTGATGTTTCAATAGAATCATGAACATCTTTGATGTTTCAATAGAATCAAGAACATCTTTGATGTTTCAATAGAATCATGAACATCTTTGATGTTTCAATAGAATCAAGAACATCTTTGATGTTTCAATAGAATTAAGAACATCTTTGATGTTTCAATAGAATCATGAACATCTTTGATGTTTCAATAGAATCAAGAACATATTTGATGTTTCAATAGAATCATGAACATCTTTGATGTTTCAATAGAATCATGAACATCTTTGATGTTTCAATAGAATCAAGAACATCTTTGATGTTTCAATAGAATCAAGAACATCTTTGATGTTTCAATAGAATCATGAACTTCTTTGATGTTTCAATAGAATCATGAACATCTTTGATGTTTCAATAGAATCAAGAACATCTTTGATGTTTCAATAGAATCATGAACTTCTTTGATGTTTCAATAGAATCATGAACATCTTTGATGTTTCAATAGAATCAAGAACATCTTTGATGTTTCAATAGAATCAAGAACATCTTTGATGTTTCAATAGAATCATGAACTTCTTTGATGTTTCAATATAATCATGAACATCTTTGATGTTTCAATAGAATCATGAACTTCTTTGATGTTTCAATATAATCATGAACATCTTTGATGTTTCAATAGAATCAAGAACATCTTTGATGTTTCAATAGAATCATGAACATCTTTGATGTTTCAATATAATCAAGAACATCTTTGATGTTTCAATAGCATCATGAACATCTTTGATGTTTCAATATAATCATGAACATCTTTGATGTTTCAATAGAATCAAGAACATCTTTGATGTTTCAATATAATCATGAACATCTTTGATGTTTCAATAGAATCATGAACATCTTTGATGTTTCAATAGAATCAAGAACATCTTTGATGTTTCAATAGAATCATGAACATATTTGATGTTTCAATAGAATCATGAACATCTTTGATGTTTCAATAGAATCAAGGACATCTTTGATGTTTCAATAGAATCAAGAACATCTTTGATGTTTCAATATAATCAAGAACATCTTTGATGTTTCAATAGAATCAAGAACATCTTTGATGTTTCAATATAATCAAGAACATCTTTGATGTTTCAATAGAATCAAGAACATCTTTGATGTTTCAATAGAATCATGAACATCTTTGATGTTTCAATAGAATCATGAACATATTTGATGTTTCAATAGAATCATGAACTTCTTTGATGTTTCAATAGAATCATGAACATCTTTGATGTTTCAATAGAATCAAGAACATCTTTGATGTTTCAATAGAATCATGAACTTCTTTGATGTTTCAATAGAATCATGAACTTCTTTGATGTTTCAATAGAATCATGAACATCTTTGATGTTTCAATAGAATCATGAACATCTTTGATGTTTCAATAGAATCATGAACTTCTTTGATGTTTCAATATAATCATGAACATCTTTGATGTTTCAATAGAATCATGAACTTCTTTGATGTTTCAATAGAATCATGAACTTCTTTGATGTTTCAATAGAACCAAGAACTTATTTGATGTTTCAATAGAATCAAGAACTTCTTTGATGTTTCAATAGAATCATGAACATCTTTGATGTTTCAATAGAATCAAGAACATCTTTGATGTTTCAATAGAATCATGAACATCTTTGATGTTTCAATAGAATCATGAACATCTTTGATGTTTCAATAGAATCATGAACATCTTTGATGTTTCAATAGAATCATGAACATCTTTGATGTTTCAATAGAATCATGAACTTCTTTGATGTTTCAATAGAATCATGTTCGACTGAAGCTTCACTTGTTTCAACTCTTGCTGCTCATGAAGGAGCTCCTTGGCAGAGGTATGAGTGTGTTTGAACATATGAGCCTCATTTAAGAGATTTTTAACTTTTTATTGTTTTTAACTTCACCTCAGAATTAATTCATTTTGAAAAACATTAAAATATTAAAACATAATAAAAACATTAAAAACATAATAAAAACGTTAAAACAATAAAAAGTAATAAAAACATTAATACAATAAAACATATTAAAAACAATAAAACATATTAAATACAATAAAACATATTAAAAACCATAAAAAATATTAAAAATATTAAAAACATTAAAAAATATTAAAAACATTAAAAACAATAAAACATAATAAAAACAATAAAAACCATAAAACATAATAAAAACATTCAAAACATAATAAAAACGTTAAAAACAATAACAAATAATAAACATTAAAAACAATTAAAAAAATGTTTTAAACATTAAAAACAATAAAACATAATAAACATTAAAAACAATAACAAATAATAAACATTAAAACAATTTAAAAAATGTTTTAAACATTAAAAACAATAAAACATAATAAACATTAAAAACAATAAAACATAATAAACATTAAAAACAATAAAAACATTAAAAACAATAAAACGTAATAAAATAATAAAACATAATAAAACATAATAAAAACATTAAAAACATAATAAAAACGTTAAAACAATAAAAAGTAATAAAAACAGTAATACAATAAAACATATTAAAAACAATAAAACATATTAAATACAATAAAACATATTAAAAACAATAAAACATATTAAAAACATTAAAAACAATAAAACATAATAAAAACGTTAAAAACAATAAAAAATAATAAAAACATTAAAACAATCAAACATAATAAAAACATTAAAATAACAAAACATTAAAAACAATAAAACATAATAAAAACAATAAAAACCATCAAACATAATAAAAACATTCAAAACATAATAAAAACGTTAAAAACAATAACAAATAATAAACATTAAAAACAATTTAAAAAATGTTTTAAACATTAGAAACAATAAAACATAATAAAAATTAAAAACAATAAAAACATTAAAAACAATAAAACATAATAAACATTAAAAACAATAAAACATCATAAACATTAAAAACAATAAAACATAATAAACATTAAAAACAATAAAACATCATAAAAATTAAAAACAATAAAAACATTAAAAACAATAAAACATCATAAACATTAAAAACAATAAAACATCATAAACATTAAAAACAATAAAACATAATAAACATTAAAAACAATAAAACATCATAAAATTTAAAAACAATAAAACATAATAAACATTAAAAACAATAAAACATAATAAACATTAAAACAATCAAACATAATAAAAACATTCAAAACATAAAAAAAACGTTAAAAACAATAACAAATAATAAACATTAAAAACAATTTTAAAAATGTTTTAAACATTAAAAACAATAAAACATAATAAACATTAAAAACAATAAAACATCATAAACATTAAAAACAATAAAAACAATAAAAACATTAAAAACAATAAAACATAATAAACATTAAAAACAATAAAAACATTAAAAACAATAAAACATAATAAACATTAAAAACAATAAAAACTTTAAAAACAATAAAACATAATAAACATTAAAAACAATAAAACATCATAAACATTAAAAACAATAAAAACATTAAAAACAATAAAACATAATAAACATTAAAAACAATAAAAACATTAAAAACAATAAAACATCATAAACATTAAAAACAATAAAAACATTAAAAACAATAAAACATAATAAACATTAAAAACAATAAAAACATTAAAAACAATAAAACATAATAAACATTAAAAACAATAAAAACATTAAAAACAATAAAACATAATAAACATTAAAAACAATAAAAACTTTAAAAACAATAAAACATAATAAACATTAAAAACAATAAAACATCATAAACATTAAAAACAATAAAACATAATAAACATTAAAAACAATAAAACATCATAAACATTAAAAACAATAAAACATAATAAACATTAAAAACAATAAAATATCATAAACATTAAAAACAATAAAACATAATAAACATTAAAAACAATAAAACATCATAGACATTAAAAACAATAAAACATCATAAACATTAAAAACAATAAAACATAATAAACATTAAAAACAATAAAACATCATAAACATTA
Source organism: Callionymus lyra (assembly GCF_982586985.1). Taxonomy (NCBI): domain Eukaryota; kingdom Metazoa; phylum Chordata; class Actinopteri; order Syngnathiformes; family Callionymidae; genus Callionymus; species Callionymus lyra. The sequence goes on from NC_141833.1 coordinate 25,018,634, forward strand.
AAAACAATAAAACATAATAAACATTAAAAACAATAAAACATCATAAAATTTAAAAACAATAAAACATAATAAACATTAAAAACAATAAAACATAACAAACATTAAAACAATCAAACATAATAAAAACATTCAAAACATAATAAAAACGTTAAAAACAATAACAAATAATAAACATTAAAAACAATTTTAAAAATGTTTTAAACATTAAAAACAATAAAACATAATAAACATTAAAAACAATAAAACATAATAAACATTAAAAACAATAAAACATCATAAACATTAAAAACAATAAAAACAATAAAAACATTAAAAACAATAAAACATAATAAACATTAAAAACAATAAAAACATTAAAAACAATAAAACATAATAAGCATTAAAAACAATAAAACATAATAAACATTAAAAACAATAAAAACATTAAAAACAATAAAACATAATAAACATTAAAAACAATAAAACATCATAAACATTAAAAACAATAAAACATAATAAACATTAAAAACAATAAAACATCATAAACATTAAAAACAATAAAACATAATAAACATTAAAAACAATAAAATATCATAAACATTAAAAACAATAAAACATAATAAACATTAAAAACAATAAAACATCATAAACATTAAAAACAATAAAACATCATAAACATTAAAAACAATAAAACATAATAAACATTAAAAACAATAAAACATCATAAACATTAAAAACAATAAAACATAATAAACATTAAAAACAATAAAACATAACAAACATTAAAACAATCAAACATAATAAAAACATTCAAAACATAATAAAAACGTTAAAAACAATAACAAATAATAAACATTAAAAACAATTTTAAAAATGTTTTAAACATTAAAAACAATAATACATAATAAACATTAAAAACAATAAAACATAATAAACATTAAAAACAATAAAACATAATAAACATTATAAAACAATAAAACATAACAAACATTAAAAACAATAAAACATAATAAACATTAAAAACAATAAAACATCATAAACATTAAAAACAATAAAAACAATAAAAACATTAAAAACAATAAAACATAATAAACATTAAAAACAATAAAACATCATAAACATTAAAAACAATAAAACATCATAAACATTAAAAACAATAAAACATAATAAACATTAAAAACAATAAAACATAATAAACATTAAAAACAATAAAACATCATAAACATTAAAAACAATAAAAACAATAAAAACATTAAAAACAATAAAACATAATAAACATTAAAAACAATAAAAACAATAAAAACATTAAAAACAATAAAACATAATAAGCATTAAAAACAATAAAACATAATAAACATTAAAAACAATAAAAACATTAAAAACAATAAAACATCATAAACATTAAAAACAATAAAACATCATAAACATTAAAAACAATAAAACATAATAAACATTAAAAACAATAAAATATCATAAACATTAAAAACAATAAAACATAATAAACATTAAAAACAATAAAACATCATAAACATTAAAAACAATAAAACATCATAAACATTAAAAACAATAAAACATAATAAACATTAAAAACAATAAAACATAATAAACATTAAAAACAATAAAACATCATAAACATTAAAAACAATAAAACATCATAAACATTAAAAACAATAAAACATAATAAACATTAAAAACAATAAAACATCATAAACATTAAAAACAATAAAACATCATAAACATTAAAAACAATAAAACATAATAAACATTAAAAACAATAAAAACATTAAAAACAATAAAACATAATAAACATTAAAAACAATAAAAACTTTAAAAACAATAAAACATAATAAACATTAAAAACAATAAAAACATTAAAAACAATAAAACATAATAAACATTAAAAACATTAAAAACATTAAAAACAATAAAACATCATAAACATTAAAAACATTAAAAACAATAAAACATAATAAACATTAAAAACAATAAAAACATTAAAAACAATAAAACATAATAAACATTAAAAACAATAAAAACATTAAAAACAATAAAACATATTTAATTCGTTGTTCCTTTAAATCCATCAATCACTGGATACATGTTTCTCAGAATGACTCAACATTTATTTTCCTCCTAGGAGGAGGAGGAGGAGGAGGAGAAGAGGAGAGAGAGGAGGAGGAGGAGGAGGAGGAGGAGGAGGAGGAGGAGGAGGAGGAGGAGGAGGAGGAGGAGGAGGATGAGGAGGAGGAGGAGGAGGAGGAGAAGAGGAGAGAGAGGAGGAGGAGGAGGAGGAGGAGGAGGAGGAGGAGGAGGAGGAGGAGGAGGAGGAGGAGAAGAGGAGAGAGAGGAGGAGGAGGAGGAGGAGGAGGAGGAGGAGGAGGAGGAGAGAGAGGAGGAGGAGAGAGAGGAGGAGGAAGTGGAGGAGGAGAGAGAGAGGAGGAGAGAAGGAGGAGAGGAGGAGGAAGTGGAGGAGAGAGAGAGGAGGAGGAAGTGGAGGAGAGAGAGAGGAGGAGAGAAGGAGGAGAGGAGGAGGAAGTGGAGGAGAGAGAGAGGAGGAGAGAAGGAGGAGAGGAGGAGGAAGTGGAGGAGAGAGAGAGGAGGAGGAGAGAAGAGAGAGAGAACGAGAGAGAGGAGGAGAGAGAGTAGGAGGAAGTTGAGGAGGAGATAAGGAGAGAGAGGAGGAGAGAGAGAGGAGGAGAGAAGGAGATATATTTTGAACGAGAGTCAAATGTAGTGAGTGGGCATCATAACTCCTCCTCCTCCTCCTCCTCCTCCTCCTCAGCGTCAGTGACGTGAAGAAGGTTCGAGGAGGTTCTGACGCTGGATCTCGAGGAGGTTCTGAGCTCGTGAGGATCCGCGAGGAGGATCCGTCGCTCGGGGCTCGACTCTGCGGACTGTTCGGTTCTGGACGAGAAGAAGGTTCTGGACGAGAAGAAGGTTCTGGACCATAAGAAGGTTCTGGACGAGCAGAAGGTTCTGGACGAGCAGAAGGTTCTGGACCAGAAGAAGGTTCTGGACCAGAAGAAGGTTCTGGACGAGCAGAAGGTTCTGGACCAGAAGAAGGTTCTGGACCAGAAGAAGGTTCGCTTCGATGCTGCAGCGGAAACATCGAGGCTCGCGCGGCCATGAACTGAAGCGAGGACGCAGACGAGGGTTCGATTCCCGAGACGTTCACCTGTCAGACGAGCAGGTGAGATTTACATAAATGATAGAACTTCATTCAATCGTTTACGTCACGTGACTGTCGGAACCTCCTGAGAGCAGCTGTGTGTGAAGAAACATCTCCTGGCGAGAGATTCCTGAGCCAGAGCAGCCTCATCATGTGCTGGTCATAATGTTTATGATGGTTATGATGTTCATGATGGTTATGATGTTTATGATGGTTATGATGTTTATGATGGTCATAATGTTTATGATGGTTATGATGTTTATGATGTTTATGATGGTTATGATGTTTATGATGGTTATGGTGTTTATGATGGTTATGATGGTTATGATGTTTATGATGTTCATGATGTTTATGATGGTTATGATGTTTATGATGGTTATGATGGTTATGATGTTTATGATGTTCATGATGTTTATGATGGTTATGGTGTTTATGATGGTTATGATGTTCATGATGGTCATAATGTTTATGATGGTTATGGTGTTTATGATGGTTATGATGGTTATGATGGTTATGGTGTTTATGATGGTTATGATGTTTATGATGGTTATGATGTTTATAATGTTCATAATGTTTATGATGGTTATGGTGTTTATGATGGTTATGATGTTTATAATGTTCATAATGTTTATGATGGTTATGGTGTTTATGATGGTTATGATGTTTATAATGTTCATAATGTTTATGATGGTTATGATGTTTATGATGTTCATGATGGTTATGATGGTTATGATGTTTATGATGGTTATGATGTTCATGATGTTCATGATGGTTATGATGTTCATGATGTTCATGATGTTTATGATGTTCATGATGTTCATGATGGTTATGATGTTTATAATGTTCATAATGTTTATGATGGTTATGATGTTTATGATGTTCATAATGTTTATGATGGTTATGATGTTCATGATGTTCATGATGTTTATGATGTTCATGATGTTCATGATGTTCATGATGTTCATGATGTTTATGATGTTCATGATGTTCATGATGATTATGATGTTCATGATGTTTATGATGTTTATGATGTTCATGATGTTCATGATGGTTATGATGTTCATGATGTTCATGATGTTTATGATGTTCATGATGTTCATGATGTTCATGATGTTCATGATGTTTATGATGTTCATGATGTTCATGATGTTTATGATGTTCATGATGTTCATGATGGTTATTATGTTCATGATGTTCATGATGTTCATGATGGTTATTATGTTCATGATGCTCATGATGTTTATGATGTTTATGATGTTCATAATGTTTATGATGGTTATGATGTTTATGATGTTCGTGATGTTTATAATGTTTATGATGTTAATGGTGTTTATGATGTTCATGATGTTCATGATGTTTATGATGTTCATAATGTTTATGATGTTCATGATGTTCATGATGGTTATGATATTTATAATGTTTATGATGTTCATGATGTTTATGATGTTCATGATGGTTATGATGTTCATGATGTTCGTGATGTTCATGATGTTCGTGATGTTCATAATGTTTATGATGTTCGTGATGTTTATAATGTTTATGGTGTTCATGATGTTTATAATGTTTATGATTTATGATGTTTATAATGTTTATAATGTTTTCGATGTTTATGATGTTTATAATGTTTATGTTGTTTATAATGTTTATGATGTTTATGATGTTTATGTTGTTTAAAATTATAATGTTTTTAATGTTTATGATGTTTATAATGTTAATTTTCATAATGTTTATAATGTTTATCATGTTAATAACGTTTATGATGTTTATAATGTTTATGATCATAATGTTTATAATGTTTATGATGTTTATAATGTTTATAATGTTTATAATGTTTATAATGTTTATGATCATAATGTTTATAATGTTTATGATCATAATGTTTATAATGTTTATGATGTTTATAATGTTAATGTTCATAATGTTTATGATGTTTATAATGTTTATGATGTTTATAATGTTTATCATGTTAATAATGTTTATGATGTTTATATTGTTTATAATGTTTATAATGTTTATGATCATAATGTTTATAATGTTTATGATGTTTATAATGTTTATAATGTTTATGATGTTTATAATGTTTATGATGTTTATAATGTTTATGATGTTTATAATGTTTATAAAGGTAAAGATGTTTATAATGTTAATGTTCATAATGTTTATGATGTTTATAATGTTAATCATGTTTATAATGTTTATAATGTTTATAATGTTTATGATGTTTATATTGTTTATGATGTTTAGAATGTTTATGATGTTTATGACGTTTATGACGTTTATGACGTTTATGACGTTTATGATGTTGATGATGTTGATGACGTTTATAATGTTGAAGTTTATGATGTTCTTGGTGGTCATTACTGTTGTGCTGGTAAAGCTTCATGAAACATGTTGTTCAGAGGTCAGTAGGTGGCGCCATCACTTGAACAAGAACACTTGTTCAAAACAAGCTTCATCAACACATCACTACCATCTAGTGGACTCTGAAGATAATGACACTGTTTCATGAAGCTTCATCAACACATCACTACCATCTAGTGGACTCTGAAGATAATGACACTGTTTCATGAAGCTTCATCGACACATCACTACCATCTAGTGGACTCTGAAGATAATGACACTGTTTCATGAAGCTTCATCAACACATCACTACCATCTAGTGGACTCTGAAGATAATGACACTGTTTCATGAAGCTTCATCAACACATCACTACCATCTAGTGGACTCTGAAGATAATGACACTGTTTCATGAAGCTTCATCAGCACATCACTACCATCTAGTGGACTCTGAAGATAATGACACTGTTTCATGAAGCTTCATCGACACATCACTACCATCTAGTGGACTCTGAAGATAATGACACTGTTTCATGAAGCTTCATCGACACATCACTACCATCTAGTGGACTCTGAAGATAATGACACTGTTTCATGAAGCTTCATCGACACATCACTACCATCTAGTGGACTCTGAAGATAATGACACTGTTTCATGAAGCTTCATCGACATATCACTAATGGTCATAATGTTTATGATGGTCAAGACTCAACCCTGTAGATGTGTTGGGAATGTCTTGGACAACTACAGATGATCACTGGCTGCAGGAGGTTCCTTTGAGCTGCTGTTGTTCTGATGTTCTGTATAAAACATTATCATCTAAGTTTCATGTTTAATGATTCATGTTTTAGTTTTCATGTCGTCTTCATGTCGTCTTCATGTCGTCTTCATGTTTTCTTCATGTTTTCTTCATGTTTTAGTTTTCATGTCGTCTTCATGTCGTCTTCATGTCGTCTTCATGTTTTAGTTTTCATGTCGTCTTCATGTCGTCTTCATGTCGTCTTCATGTTTTAGTTTTCATGTCGTCTTCATGTCGTCTTCATGTCGTCTTCATGTTTTCTTCATGTCGTCTTCATGTCGTCTTCACGTGATCTTCTTATTTTATTTGAAACTCCAAATGTTCCTCTGCGGCGTCACCTGATCCTCGTCCAGTTAAAGGTGTTTCACAAAAACTCCTGCAGCCAATGTTCCTCAGACCACGTTGAACTTTTGTCGTTACTTCACAAGAGAAGCTTGTGACACTGAAGACGTCTCTGACGTCACAAAGGTCAGCAGACGTGGTTCAGTCAGTCAGGTGTCCTCAGCTCTGTCTCCACTGAGATGTTTGACCTGCTTGATGGATTAATAAAGTAATGGGAGGTGAAGCCAGGCAGCAACAGTGTGTGTGTGTGTGTGTGTGTGTGTGTGTGTGTGTGTGTGTGTGTGTGTGTGTGTGTGTGTGTGTGTGCAGAGATAATGATGCTCAACCTCTTTGTTTCAAATTCTTATTTTTAGATCTAACATTGTTGTGTATGTTGCTCAGAAACTAGAGCTCCAATAATGACCTCCCACCACTAGAGAGCAGTGTTTCTCCGTCACACTCACGTATTCTCAGAGTAATGAGTTACTTTGACTAAGTATCGAGACATCATTGAAGCTCTTGTCATATTTACTCCGAGCACTTCCTGTCTGTGTAGCATGTTAGCATGTTAGCTTCTTTTACGAACAAATATAAACTTGTCTATTTATCTCATGAGGAGCTTCAATAACGTGACAGTCGAGCAGTTTGAAGGTGTTTGATGTTGTTAGTTATACATGAATGTATTTTAATACACAATTCTATTGATGTTCTGGACTGACGAGTCACTGCCACGTGTCACGAGTCGACAGTTAAACGTCACTGTCACTCAAGCGTTGCTGCTTCATCTGTCATGGCGTCACAAACAATGTGAAGGAAGCGAGTGATGAAGGAGGCGCGACTCAAACAAACGTTGATTCAAAGTGTGGACGCTGCAGGAAAGCAGACGAGCTGAGCGAGAGCAGCTGCAGGTCCATGATATCAAGAAGACGTTTCTTTGACGCTCAGGAGGGAAAACATGAGACGACTTCAGGACGTTTGCAGGAGAAAAGCTCCTGAATCTGTGATTTATAATCCGTTTGAAACCACAAGAGCAGCTGGAGGAGCCCAGACTCACTTGCTAGGAGATATAGCTAACCTGAGCTAGCTAACATGTAGTAGCTACCATGAGCTAGCTAACGTGTGCTAGCTAACATGTAGTAGCTACCATGAGCTAGCTAACGTGTGCTAGCTAACATGTAGTAGCTACCATGAGCTAGCTAACGTGTGCTAGCTAACATGTAGTAGCTACCATGAGCTAGCTAACCTGAGCTAGCTAACATGTAGTAGCTACCATGAGCTAGATAACCTGAGCTAGCTAACATGTAGTAGCTACCATGAGCTAGCTGACGTGTGCTAGCTAACATGTAGTAGCTACCATGAGCTAGCTAACGTGTGCTAGCTAACATGTAGTAGCTACCATGAGCTAGCTAACATGTAGTAGCTACCATGAGCTAGATAACCTGAGCTAGCTAACATGTAGTAGCTACCATGAGCTAGCTAACATGTAGTAGCTACCATGTGCTAGCTAACATGGACTAGCTAACGTGTAGTAGCTACCATGAGCTAGCTAACATGGACTAGCTAATGTGTGCTAGCTAACATGGACTAGCTAAAATGAGCTAGCTAACATGAGCTAGCTAACATGATCTAGCTAACGTGTGCTAGCTAACATGAGCTGGCTAACATGAGCTAGCTAATGTGTGCTAGCTAACATGAGATAGCTAACGTGTGCTAGCTAACATGTAGTAGCTAACATGAGCTAGCTAACATGGACTAGCTAACATGAGCTAGCTAACATGATCTAGCTAACGTGTGCTAGCTAACATGAGCTAGCTAAAATGATCTAGCTAACATGAGCTAGCTAACATGATCTAGCTAACGTGTGCTAGCTAACATGAGCTAGCTAAAATGATCTAGCTAACATGAGCTAGCTAACACGAGCTAGCTAACATGTACTAGATAACATGTGCTAATATAATGATGCTATATTTTAATAATGATGTTATATTTTAATAATGTTCTAACATTTGAATAATTGTATTATATTTTAATAATTGTATTATATTTTAATAATTGTATTTTATTTTAATAATAATATTATATCATAAACGTTGTATCAAATCATTCTGACAAAAGTGTTTCTTTATCTTCACTTGACTGAACAAACGTAATGTTCTTTTATTGTATTTGTGTTATTTCTTCTGTTTGACCAACAGTAAGACGAGGTCAGAGGTCACAGGAAGTTTCAACTCATGCTGTTTGTTCCTCAGGATCTACTGGATCCTCGAGGACAGATCCTGCTTCAGTCCATGGACTCGTTCCACGACTAGTTCTCCGGAGTCTTCCTCCTCAAGTGAGTTTAATACATGTGTCAGGATTTGTATCTTTTCATGACTGTGTGTGTGTGTGTGTGTGTGAGTGTGTGTGTGTGTGTGTGTGTGTGTGTGTTTCTGTGTGTGTGTGTTTCTGTGTGTGTGTGTGTGTGTGTGTGTGTTTCTGTGTGTGTCTGTGTCTGTGTGTGTGTGTGTTTCTGTGTGTGTGTGTTTCTGTGTGTGTGTGTTTCTGTGTGTGTGTGTGTGTGTGTGTGTGTGTGTCTGTGTGTGTGTGTGTCTGTCTGTGTGTGTGTCTGTGTGTGTGTGGGTGAGTGTGTGTGTGTGGGTGAGTGTGTGTGTGTGTGTCTGTGTGTGTGTCTGTGTGTGTTTCTGAGTGTGTGTGTGTGTGTGTGTGTGTGTGTGTGTGTGTGTGTGTGTGTGTGTGTATGTGTGTGTGTGTGTGTGTTTCTGTGTGTGTGAGAGAGTCCTGTCATGTGATGGACAGACAAGCTGCCTCTTGTCCTGAGTAGCTGGGATACAAAGATTGATTGAACATAACGTCATCAACGTCAGAAACTTGACGAAAGTCAATGTGTGACATCATCAGTGTGACATCATCAGTGTGACATCATCAGTGTGACATCATCAGTGTGACATCATCAGTGTGACATCATCAGTGTGACATCATCAGTGTGACATCATCAGTGTGACATCATCAGTGTGACATCATCAGTGTGACATCATCGGTGTGACATCATCAGTGTGACATCATCAGTGTGACATCATCAGTATGACATCATCGGTGTGACATCATCAGTGTGACATCATCGGTGTGACATCATCAGTGTGACATCATCGGTGTGACATCATCAGTGTGACATCATCAGTATGACATCATCGGTGTGACATCATCAGTGTGACATCATCGGTGTGACATCATCAGTGTGACATCATCAGTGTGACATCATCAGTGTGACATCATCGGTGTGACATCATCAGTGTGACATCATCGGTGTGACATCATCAGTGTGACATCATCGGTGTGACATCATCAGTGTGACATCATCGGTGTGACATCATCAGTGTGACATCATCGGTGTGACATCATCAGTGTGACATCATCGGTGTGACATCATCAGTGTGACATCATCGGTGTGACATCATCAGTGTGACATCATCAGTGTGACATCATCGGTGTGACATCATCAGTGTGACATCATCAGTGTGACATCATCAGTGTGACATCATCATTGACTAATGCAGTGGTTGATCTTCTTCTCGTCTTCAGCTCCGTCGCTGCAGCATCACATGGATTTCAAGAGTTTGAATGAAGAGGTCGGTGTGAGTAGATTATCTCGACACGTGTTCACTAACCAGCTAGTTAACGTCTGACCAGTCATGAATGAACCTTCACTCCTGCTCACCTTAAAGCATTATGACCACCTGATCCTTTGTGATCAGTCGTGTGTTTCCACGCGCGTGTGTTTTCTTGACAACACGTGTGTGTTTTCTTGACAACACGTGTGTGTTTTCTCGAGAACAAGTGTGTGTTTTCTAGACAACACGTGTGTGTTTTCTTGACAACACGTGTGTGTTTTCTCGACAACAGGTGTGTGTTTTCTAGACAACACGTGTGTGTTTTCTAGACAACACGTGTGTGTTTTCTCGAGAACAAGTGTGTGTTTTCTTGACAACACGTGTGTGTTTTCTTGACAACACGTGTGTGTTTTCTTGACAACACGTGTGTGTTTTCTAGACAACACGTGTGTGTTTTCTTGACAACACGTGTGTGTTTTCTAGACAACACGTGTGTGTTTTCTCGACAACAGGTGTGTGTTTTCTCGAGAACAGGTGTGTGTTTTCTTGACAACACGTGTGTTTTCTCAACAACAGGTGTGTGTTTTCTCGACAACAGGTGTGTGTTTTCTCGAGAACAAGTGTGTGTTTTCTTGACAACACGTGTGTGTTTTCTTGACAACAAGTGTGTGTTTTCTAGACAACACGTGTGTGTTTTCTAGACAACACGTGTGTGTTTTCTTGACAACAGGTGTGTGTTTTCTCGAGAACAGGTGTGTGTTTTCTCGAGAACAGGTGTGTGTTTTCTTGACAACACGTGTGTTTTCTCAACAACAGGTGTGTGTTTTCTCGACAACAGGTGTGTGTTTTCTCGAGAACAAGTGTGTGTTTTCTTGACAACACGTGTGTGTTTTCTTGACAACAAGTGTGTGTTTTCTAGACAACACGTGTGTGTTTTCTAGACAACACGTGTGTGTTTTCTTGACAACAGGTGTGTGTTTTCTCGAGAACAGGTGTGTGTTTTCTCGACAACAAGTGTGTGTTTTCTAGACAACACGTGTGTGTTTTCTAGACAACACGTGTGTGTTTTCTTGACAACACGTGTGTGTTTTCTTGACAACACGTGTGTGTTTTCTTGACAACACGTGTGTGTTTTCTTGACAACACGTGTGTGTTTTCTCGACAACAGGTGTGTGTTTTCTTGACAACACGTGTGTGTTTTCTTGACAACACGTGTGTGTTTTCTTGACAACACGTGTGTGTTTTCTTGACAACACGTGTGTGTTTTTTTGACAACACGTGTGTGTTTTCTTGACAACACGTGTGTGTTTTCTTGACAACACGTGTGTGTTTTCTTGACAACACGTGTGTGTTTTCTAGACAACAAGTGTGTGTTTTCTAGACAACACGTGTGTGTTTTCTAGACAACACGTGTGTGTTTTCTAGACAACAAGTGTGTGTTTTCTTGACAACACGTGTGTTTTCTCAACAACAGGTGTGTGTTTTCTCGACAACAGGTGTGTGTTTTCTCGAGAACAAGTGTGTGTTTTCTTGACAACACGTGTGTGTTTTCTTGACAACAAGTGTGTGTTTTCTAGACAACACGTGTGTGTTTTCTAGACAACACGTGTGTGTTTTCTCGACAACAGGTGTGTGTTTTCTCGAGAACAGGTGTGTGTTTTCTTGACAACACGTGTGTTTTCTCAACAACAGGTGTGTGTTTTCTCGACAACACGTGTGTGTTTTCTTGACAACACGTGTGTGTTTTCTTGACAACAAGTGTGTGTTTTCTAGACAACACGTGTGTGTTTTCTAGACAACACGTGTGTGTTTTCTAGACAACACGTGTGTGTTTTCTAGACAACACGTGTGTGTTTTCTTGACAACACGTGTGTGTTTTCTAGACAACACGTGTGTGTTTTCTCGACAACAGGTGTGTGTTTTCTTGACAACACGTGTGTGTTTTCTTGACAACACGTGTGTGTTTTCTTGACAACACGTGTGTGTTTTCTTGACAACACGTGTGTGTTTTTTTGACAACACGTGTGTGTTTTCTTGACAACACGTGTGTGTTTTCTTGACAACACGTGTGTGTTTTCTTGACAACACGTGTGTGTTTTCTAGACAACAAGTGTGTGTTTTCTAGACAACACGTGTGTGTTTTCTAGACAACACGTGTGTGTTTTCTAGACAACAAGTGTGTGTTTTCTTGACAACACGTGTGTTTTCTCAACAACAGGTGTGTGTTTTCTCGACAACAGGTGTGTGTTTTCTCGAGAACAAGTGTGTGTTTTCTTGACAACACGTGTGTGTTTTCTTGACAACAAGTGTGTGTTTTCTAGACAACACGTGTGTGTTTTCTAGACAACACGTGTGTGTTTTCTCGACAACAGGTGTGTGTTTTCTCGAGAACAGGTGTGTGTTTTCTTGACAACACGTGTGTTTTCTCAACAACAGGTGTGTGTTTTCTCGACAACACGTGTGTGTTTTCTTGACAACACGTGTGTGTTTTCTTGACAACAAGTGTGTGTTTTCTAGACAACACGTGTGTGTTTTCTAGACAACACGTGTGTGTTTTCTAGACAACACGTGTGTGTTTTCTAGACAACACGTGTGTGTTTTCTTGACAACACGTGTGTGTTTTCTAGACAACACGTGTGTGTTTTCTCGACAACAGGTGTGTGTTTTCTCGAGAACAGGTGTGTGTTTTCTTGACAACACGTGTGTTTTCTCAACAACAGGTGTGTGTTTTCTCGACAACAGGTGTGTGTTTTCTCGAGAACAAGTGTGTGTTTTCTTGACAACACGTGTGTGTTTTCTTGACAACAAGTGTGTGTTTTCTAGACAACACGTGTGTGTTTTCTAGACAACACGTGTGTGTTTTCTCGACAACAGGTGTGTGTTTTCTCGACAACAGGTGTGTGTTTTCTAGACAACACGTGTGTGTTTTCTAGACAACACGTGTGTGTTTTCTCGAGAACAAGTGTGTGTTTTCTTGACAACACGTGTGTGTTTTCTTGACAACACGTGTGTGTTTTCTTGACAACACGTGTGTGTTTTCTAGACAACACGTGTGTGTTTTCTTGACAACACGTGTGTGTTTTCTAGACAACACGTGTGTGTTTTCTCGACAACAGGTGTGTGTTTTCTCGAGAACAGGTGTGTGTTTTCTTGACAACACGTGTGTTTTCTCAACAACAGGTGTGTGTTTTCTCGACAACAGGTGTGTGTTTTCTCGAGAACAAGTGTGTGTTTTCTTGACAACACGTGTGTGTTTTCTTGACAACAAGTGTGTGTTTTCTAGACAACACGTGTGTGTTTTCTAGACAACACGTGTGTGTTTTCTTGACAACAGGTGTGTGTTTTCTCGAGAACAGGTGTGTGTTTTCTCGACAACAAGTGTGTGTTTTCTAGACAACACGTGTGTGTTTTCTAGACAACACGTGTGTGTTTTCTTGACAACACGTGTGTGTTTTCTTGACAACACGTGTGTGTTTTCTTGACAACACGTGTGTGTTTTCTTGACAACACGTGTGTGTTTTCTCGACAACAGGTGTGTGTTTTCTTGACAACACGTGTGTGTTTTCTTGACAACACGTGTGTGTTTTCTCAACAACAGGTGTGTGTTTTCTCGACAACAGGTGTGTGTTTTCTCGAGAACAAGTGTGTGTTTTCTTGACAACACGTGTGTGTTTTCTTGACAACAAGTGTGTGTTTTCTAGACAACACGTGTGTGTTTTCTAGACAACACGTGTGTGTTTTCTCGACAACAGGTGTGTGTTTTCTCGAGAACAGGTGTGTGTTTTCTTGACAACACGTGTGTTTTCTCAACAACAGGTGTGTGTTTTCTCGACAACACGTGTGTGTTTTCTTGACAACACGTGTGTGTTTTCTTGACAACAAGTGTGTGTTTTCTAGACAACACGTGTGTGTTTTCTAGACAACACGTGTGTGTTTTCTAGACAACACGTGTGTGTTTTCTAGACAACAGGTGTGTGTTTTCTCGAGAACACGTGTGTGTTTTCTAGACAACACGTGTGTGTTTTCTCGACAACAGGTGTGTGTTTTCTCGAGAACAGGTGTGTGTTTTCTCGACAACAAGTGTGTGTTTTCTAGACAACACGTGTGTGTTTTCTAGACAACATTTGTGTGTTTTCTTGACAACACGTGTGTGTTTTCTTGACAACACGTGTGTGTTTTCTTGACAACACGTGTGTGTTTTCTAGACAACACGTGTGTGTTTTCTCGACAACACGTGTGTGTTTTCTCGACAACAGGTGTGTGTTTTCTCGACAACAGGTGTGTGTTTTTTCGACAACACGTGTGTGTTTTCTCGACAACAGGTGTGTGTTTTCTCGACAACACGTGTGTGTTTTCTCGACAACAGGTGTGTGTTTTCTCGACAACACGTGTGTTTTCTCGACAACAAGTGTGTGTTTTCTCGACAACAAGTGTGTGTTTTCTCGACAACACGTGTGTGTTTTCTTGACAACAAGTGTGTGTTTTCTCGACAACACGTGTGTGTTTTCTAGACAACACGTGTGTGTTTTCTCGACAACACGTGTGTGTTTTCTTGACAACACGTGTGTGTTTTCTCGACAACAGGTGTGTGTTTTCTTGACAACACGTGTGTGTTTTCTTGACAACACGTGTGTGTTTTCTTGACAACACGTGTGTGTTTTTTTGACAACACGTGTGTGTTTTCTTGACAACACGTGTGTGTTTTCTTGACAACACGTGTGTGTTTTCTTGACAACACGTGTGTGTTTTCTAGACAACAAGTGTGTGTTTTCTAGACAACACGTGTGTGTTTTCTAGACAACACGTGTGTGTTTTCTAGACAACAAGTGTGTGTTTTCTTGACAACACGTGTGTTTTCTCAACAACAGGTGTGTGTTTTCTCGACAACAGGTGTGTGTTTTCTCGAGAACAAGTGTGTGTTTTCTTGACAACACGTGTGTGTTTTCTTGACAACAAGTGTGTGTTTTCTAGACAACACGTGTGTGTTTTCTAGACAACACGTGTGTGTTTTCTCGACAACAGGTGTGTGTTTTCTCGAGAACAGGTGTGTGTTTTCTTGACAACACGTGTGTGTTTTCTCAACAACAGGTGTGTGTTTTCTCGACAACACGTGTGTGTTTTCTTGACAACACGTGTGTGTTTTCTTGACAACAAGTGTGTGTTTTCTAGACAACACGTGTGTGTTTTCTAGACAACACGTGTGTGTTTTCTAGACAACACGTGTGTGTTTTCTAGACAACACGTGTGTGTTTTCTTGACAACACGTGTGTGTTTTCTAGACAACACGTGTGTGTTTTCTCGACAACAGGTGTGTGTTTTCTCGAGAACAGGTGTGTGTTTTCTTGACAACACGTGTGTTTTCTCAACAACAGGTGTGTGTTTTCTAGACAACACGTGTGTGTTGTCTAGACAACACGTGTGTGTTTTCTCGACAACACGTGTGTGTTTTCTCGAGAACAGGTGTGTGTTTTCTCGACAACACGTGTGTGTTTTCTAGACAACACGTGTGTGTTTTCTCGACAACAGGTGTGTGTTTTCTCGAGAACAGGTGTGTGTTTTCTCGACAACAAGTGTGTGTTTTCTAGACAACACGTGTGTGTTTTCTAGACAACACGTGTGTGTTTTCTTGACAACACGTGTGTGTTTTCTTGACAACACGTGTGTGTTTTCTTGACAACACGTGTGTGTTTTCTAGACAACACGTGTGTGTTTTCTCGACAACACGTGTGTGTTTTCTCGACAACAGGTGTGTGTTTTCTCGACAACAGGTGTGTGTTTTTTCGACAACACGTGTGTGTTTTCTCGACAACAGGTGTGTGTTTTCTCGACAACACGTGTGTGTTTTCTCGACAACAGGTGTGTGTTTTCTTGACAACACGTGTGTTTTCTCGACAACAAGTGTGTGTTTTCTCGACAACAAGTGTGTGTTTTCTCGACAACACGTGTGTGTTTTCTTGACAACAAGTGTGTGTTTTCTCGACAACACGTGTGTGTTTTCTAGACAACACGTGTGTGTTTTCTCGACAACACGTGTGTGTTTTCTTGACAACACGTGTGTGTTTTCTCGACAACAGGTGTGTGTTTTCTTGACAACACGTGTGTGTTTTCTTGACAACACGTGTGTGTTTTCTTGACAACACGTGTGTGTTTTCTTGACAACACGTGTGTGTTTTTTTGACAACACGTGTGTGTTTTCTTGACAACACGTGTGTGTTTTCTTGACAACACGTGTGTGTTTTCTTGACAACACGTGTGTGTTTTCTAGACAACAAGTGTGTGTTTTCTAGACAACACGTGTGTGTTTTCTAGACAACACGTGTGTGTTTTCTAGACAACAAGTGTGTGTTTTCTTGACAACACGTGTGTTTTCTCAACAACAGGTGTGTGTTTTCTCGACAACAGGTGTGTGTTTTCTCGAGAACAAGTGTGTGTTTTCTTGACAACACGTGTGTGTTTTCTTGACAACAAGTGTGTGTTTTCTAGACAACACGTGTGTGTTTTCTAGACAACAGGTGTGTGTTTTCTCGACAACAGGTGTGTGTTTTCTCGAGAACAGGTGTGTGTTTTCTTGACAACACGTGTGTTTTCTCAACAACAGGTGTGTGTTTTCTCGACAACACGTGTGTGTTTTCTTGACAACACGTGTGTGTTTTCTTGACAACAAGTGTGTGTTTTCTAGACAACACGTGTGTGTTTTCTAGACAACACGTGTGTGTTTTCTAGACAACACATGTGTGTTTTCTAGACAACACGTGTGTGTTTTCTTGACAACACGTGTGTGTTTTCTAGACAACACGTGTGTGTTTTCTCGACAACAGGTGTGTGTTTTCTCGAGAACAGGTGTGTGTTTTCTTGACAACACGTGTGTTTTCTCAACAACAGGTGTGTGTTTTCTCGACAACAGGTGTGTGTTTTCTCGAGAACAAGTGTGTGTTTTCTTGACAACACGTGTGTGTTTTCTTGACAACAAGTGTGTGTTTTCTAGACAACACGTGTGTGTTTTCTAGACAACACGTGTGTGTTTTCTCGACAACACGTGTGTGTTTTCTCGAGAACAGGTGTTTGTTTTCTCGACAACAAGTGTGTGTTTTCTAGACAACACGTGTGTGTTTTCTAGACAACACGTGTGTGTTTTCTTGACAACACGTGTGTGTTTTCTTGACAACACGTGTGTGTTTTCTTGACAACACGTGTGTGTTTTCTAGACAACACGTGTGTGTTTTCTCGACAACACGTGTGTGTTTTCTCGACAACAGGTGTGTGTTTTCTCGACAACAGGTGTGTGTTTTTTCGACAACACGTGTGTGTTTTCTCGACAACAGGTGTGTGTTTTCTCGACAACACGTGTGTGTTTTCTCGACAACAGGTGTGTGTTTTCTCGACAACACGTGTGTTTTCTCGACAACAAGTGTGTGTTTTCTCGACAACAAGTGTGTGTTTTCTCGACAACACGTGTGTGTTTTCTTGACAACAAGTGTGTGTTTTCTCGACAACACGTGTGTGTTTTCTAGACAACACGTGTGTGTTTTCTCGAGAACAAGTGTGTGTTTTCTCGAGAACAAGTGTGTGTTTTCTTGACAACAAGTGTGTGTTTTCTTGACAACACGTGTGTGTTTTCTTGACAACACGTGTGTGTTTTCTCGACAACAGGTGTGTGTTTTCTAGACAACACGTGTGTGTTTTCTCGACAACACGTGTGTGTTATCTCGACAACAGGTGTGTGTTTTCTCGACAACACGTGTGTGTTTTCTCGACAACAGGTGTGTGTTTTCTCGAGAACAAGTGTGTGTTTTCTCGACAACACGTGTGTGTTTTCTCGACAACAGGTGTGTGTTTTCTCGACAACACGTGTGTGTTTTCTCGACAACACGTGTGTGTTTTCTCGACAACAGGTGTGTGTTTTCTCGAGAACAAGTGTGTGTTTTCTTGACAACACGTGTGTGTTTTCTTGACAACAAGTGTGTGTTTTCTAGACAACACGTGTGTGTTTTCTAGACAACACGTGTGTGTTTTCTCGACAACAGGTGTGTGTTTTCTCGAGAACAGGTGTGTGTTTTCTTGACAACACGTGTGTTTTCTCAACAACAGGTGTGTGTTTTCTCGACAACAGGTGTGTGTTTTCTCGAGAACAGGTGTGTGTTTTCTTGACAACACGTGTGTGTTTTCTTGACAACAAGTGTGTGTTTTCTAGACAACACGTGTGTGTTTTCTAGACAACACGTGTGTGTTTTCTAGACAACACGTGTGTGTTTTCTAGACAACACGTGTGTGTTTTCTTGACAACACGTGTGTGTTTTCTAGACAACACGTGTGTGTTTTCTCGACAACAGGTGTGTGTTTTCTCGAGAACAGGTGTGTGTTTTCTTGACAACACGTGTGTTTTCTCAACAACAGGTGTGTGTTTTCTCGACAACAGGTGTGTGTTTTCTCGAGAACAAGTGTGTGTTTTCTTGACAACACGTGTGTGTTTTCTTGACAACAAGTGTGTGTTTTCTAGACAACACGTGTGTGTTTTCTAGACAACACGTGTGTGTTTTCTCGACAACAGGTGTGTGTTTTCTCGAGAACAGGTGTGTGTTTTCTCGACAACAAGTGTGTGTTTTCTAGACAACACGTGTGTGTTTTCTAGACAACACGTGTGTGTTTTCTTGACAACACGTGTGTGTTTTCTTGACAACACGTGTGTGTTTTCTTGACAACACGTGTGTGTTTTCTTGACAACACGTGTGTGTTTTCTCGACAACAGGTGTGTGTTTTCTAGACAACACGTGTGTGTTTTCTCGACAACACGTGTGTGTTTTCTCGACAACAGGTGTGTGTTTTCTCGACAACACGTGTGTGTTTTCTCGACAACACGTGTGTTTTCTCGACAACACGTGTG
>NC_141833.1:25042729-25052729 GCF_982586985.1 Callionymus lyra
CATGCATACATGAGTCGCACACATGCACACATGAGTCGCACACATGCACACATGAGTCGCACACATGCATACATGAGTCGCACACATGCACACATGAGTCGCACACATCAACACATGAGTCGCACACATGCACACATGAGTCGCACACATGCATACATGAGTCGCACACATGCACACATGAGTCGCACACATGCACACATGAGTCGCACACATGCATACATGAGTCGCACACATGAGTCGCACACATGCACACATTCGTCGCACACATCAACACATGAGTCGCACACATGCACACATGAGTCGCACACATGCACACATGAGTCGCACACATGCACACATGAGTCGCACACATGCACACATGAGTCGCACACATGCACACATGAGTCGCACACATGCATACATGAGTCGCACACATGAGTCGCACACATGCACACATGAGTCGCACACATGCACACTTGAGTCGCACACATGCACACATGAGTCGCACACATGCACACATGAGTCGCACACATGCATACATGAGTCGCACACATGCATACATGAGTCGCACACATGCATACATGAGTCGCACACATGCACACATGAGTCGCACACATGCACACATGAGTCGCACACATGCATACATGAGTCGCACACATGCACACATGAGTCGCACACATCAACACATGAGTCGCACACATGCACACATGAGTCGCACACATGCATACATGAGTCGCACACATGCACACATGAGTCGCACACATGCACACATGAGTCGCACACATGCATACATGAGTCGCACACATGAGTCGCACACATGCACACATTCGTCGCACACATCAACACATGAGTCGCACACATGCACACATGAGTCGCACACATGCACACATGAGTCGCACACATGCACACATGAGTCGCACACATGCACACATGAGTCGCACACATGCACACATGAGTCGCACACATGCATACATGAGTCGCACACATGAGTCGCACACATGCACACATGAGTCGCACACATCAACACATGAGTCGCACACATGCACACATGAGTCGCACACATGCACACTTGAGTCGCACACATGCACACATGAGTCGCACACATGCACACATGAGTCGCACACATGCACACATGAGTCGCACACATGCACACATGAGTCGCACACATCAACACATGAGTCGCACACATCAACACATGAGTCGCACACATGCACACATGAGTCGCACACATGCACACATGAGTCGCACACATCAACACATGAGTCGCACACATGCACACATGAGTCGCACACATGCATACATGAGTCGCACACATGCACACATGAGTCGCACACATGCACACATGAGTCGCACACATCAACACATGAGTCGCACACATGCACACATGAGTCGCACACATGCACACATGAGTCGCACACATGCACACATGAGTCGCACACATGCACACATGAGTCGCACACATGCACACATGAGTCGCACACATGCACACATGAGTCGCACACATGCACACATGAGTCGCACACATCAACACATGAGTCGCACACATGCACACATGAGTCGCACACATGCACACATGAGTCGCACACATCAACACATGAGTCGCACACATGCACACATGAGTCGCACACATCAACACATGAGTCGCACACATGCACACATGAGTCGCACACATGCACACATGAGTCGCACACATCAACACATGAGTCGCACACATGCACACATGAGTCGCACACATGCACACATGAGTCGCACACATCAACACATGAGTCGCACACATGCACACATGAGTCGCACACATGCACACATGAGTCGCACACATCAACACATGAGTCGCACACATCAACACATGAGTCGCACACATCAACACATGAGTCGCACACATCAACACATGAGTCGCACACATCAACACATGAGTCGCACACATGCACACATGAGTCGCACGCATGCACACATGAGTCGCACACATGCACACATGAGTCGCACACATGCACACATGAGTCGCACACATCAACACATGAGTCGCACACATCAACACATGAGTCGCACACATCAACACATGAGTCGCACACATCAACACATGAGTCGCACACATCAACACATGAGTCGCACACATCAACACATGAGTCGCACACATCAACACATGAGTCGCACACATCAACACATGAGTCGCACACATCAACACATGAGTCGCACACATCAACACATGAGTCGCACACATGCACACATGAGTCGCACGCATGCACACATGAGTCACACGCATGCATACATGAGTCGCACACATGCACACATGAGTCGCACACATGCATACATGAGTCGCACACATGCATACATGAGTCGCACACATGCATACATGAGTCGCACACATGCACACATGAGTCGCACACATGCACACATGAGTCGCACACATGCATACATGAGTCGCACACATGAGTCGCACACATCAACACATGAGTCGCACACATCAACACATGAGTCGCACACATCAACACATGAGTCGCACACATCAACACATGAGTCGCACACATCAACACATGAGTCGCACACATCAACACATGAGTCGCACACATGCACACATGAGTCGCACGCATGCACACATGAGTCGCACACATGCACACATGAGTCGCACACATGCACACATGAGTCGCACACATCAACACATGAGTCGCACACATCAACACATGAGTCGCACACATCAACACATGAGTCGCACACATCAACACATGAGTCGCACACATCAACACATGAGTCGCACACATCAACACATGAGTCGCACACATCAACACATGAGTCGCACACATCAACACATGAGTCGCACACATCAACACATGAGTCGCACACATCAACACATGAGTCGCACACATGCACACATGAGTCGCACGCATGCACACATGAGTCACACGCATGCATACATGAGTCGCACACATGCACACATGAGTCGCACACATGCATACATGAGTCGCACACATGCATACATGAGTCGCACACATGCATACATGAGTCGCACACATGCACACATGAGTCGCACACATGCACACATGAGTCGCACACATGCATACATGAGTCGCACACATGAGTCGCACACATCAACACATGAGTCGCACACATCAACACATGAGTCGCACACATCAACATATGAGTCGCACACATCAACACATGAGTCGCACACATCAACACATGAGTCGCACACATCACCACATGAGTCGCACACATCAACACATGAGTCGCACACATCAACAGATGAGTCGCACACATCAACACATGAGTCGCACAAACACAACGTGTGTAGAAACAAAACCACAATTTAAAAACGTTGTAAAGTCAGTGATGACAAAAGATTGAATTGAATTCAACACAAACTGAAGAGTTACACAGTTGTGTGTTTGTGTCGATCCTCGTGTTAATGATGTTTATTATAAAATATGAACTTTCATTAAACAAGATATTTGTTCATTGTATACTTTCTTTTATAAAGTGTTACATTTTACTGTAACTGAACGATTGCAGTCATTAAAAGAAATGTAGTTTGTTTTTCAAACTATTTTACTCATCATTTACTAACTTATAACTTATGATAAACAATAATAAACAATAATAAACAATAATAAACAATGATAAACAATAATAAAACAATAAAAAACAATAATAAACAATGATAAACAATAATTAACAAAAATAAAAAATGATAAACAATAATAAAACAATAAAAAACAATAAAAAACAATAAAAAACAATAATAAAACAATAATAAACAATAATAAAACAATAATAAACCAATAATAAACAATAATAAACCAATAATAAAACAATAATAAACAATAATAAAACAATAATAAACCAATAATAAACAATAATAAACCAATAATAAAACAATAATAAACAATAATAAACCAATAATAAACCAATAATAAAACAATAATAAACAATAATAAACAATAATAAACCAATAATAAACAATAATAAAACAATAATAAACAATAATAAACAATGATAAACAATAATAAAACAATAATAAAACAATAAAAAACAATAATAAACAATGATAAACAATAATTAACAAAAATAAAAAATGATAAACAATAATAAAACAATAAAAAACAATAAAAACCAATAATAAAACAATAATAAACAATAATAAAACAATAATAAACCAATAATAAACAATAATAAACCAATAATAAAACAATAATAAACAATAATAAAACAATAATAAACCAATAATAAACCAAAAATAAACCAATAATAAACCAATAATAAACCACTAATAATAAACAATTATAAACCAAAAATAAACCAATAATAAACCAATAATAAACTATGATAAACCAATAATAAACAATAATAAACCAATAATAAACTATGATAAACCAATAATAAACAATAATAAAACAATGATAAACAAATAATAAACTATGATAAACCAATAATAAACAATAATAAAACAATAATAAAACAATAATAAACTATGATAAACCAATAATAAACAATAATAAACTATGATAAACCAATAATAAACAATAATAAACCAATAATAAACTATGATAAACCAATAATAAACAATAATAAAACAATGATAAACAAATAATAAACTATGATAAACCAATAATAAACAATAATAAAACAATAATAAAACAATAATAAACTATGATAAACCAATAATAAACAATAATAAACTATGATAAACCAATAACCAGGACAATCATCAGCTCACGTCTCAAACTCAGAAGTAAAGATCCGTGCAGAAGGTTGTGGGTTTGATTCCAGGTGTTCTTCTGCAGGTGCAGGTGTTGAGAAACGCTGGCGAGGAAGTGACTCTGAATGTGTCGTTCCTGAAGAAGACGCCGTCCTTCCTGAAGCTGCCTCTGAGCGAGGACTGCACATGTAAGAGGCTGTTGTCATGGAGACCAGCAGTGTATCAGACGCTGATGCTAAAGATGTTTCCTGCAGGCGTCCCGTCGGACCAGAGCAGTGGCACCTCCTCTCCTCTGTGTGACTCTGGTCTTCACCTCAACTATCATCCCAACAACACGGTACTGAGCGTCTGCTGCTCGCCGGCATCTTCTCAAGTGTCTGTGATGCAGGACACGCTGTCCTGCTCGTCCTGGACGACGTCTCCAGGCCTGCGCTGGGAGAAGAGATGGATGGACCTGAAGATGATTCCTCTGCTGCACTCGCGCATGTCTCAGCACCTGCCGGGATCTGACCTGAGCAGGTGTGTCTTTATGAACGTTTACCTGAGCAGGTGTGTCTTTATGAACGTTTACCTGAGCAGGTGTGTCTTTATGAACGTTTACCTGCAGCAGGTGAGCAGGTGTGTCTTTATGAACGTTTATCTGAGCATGTGTGTCTTTATGAACGTTTATCTGAGCAGGTGTGTCTTTATGAACGTTTACCTGCAACAGGTGTGTCTTTATGAACGTTTACCTGCAGCAGGTGAGCATGTGTGTCTTTATGAACGTTTATCTGAGCAGGTGTGTCTTTATGAACGTTTACCTGCAACAGGTGTGTCTTTATGAACGTTTACCTGCAGCAGGTGAGCATGTGTGTCTTTATGAACGTTTATCTGAGCAGGTGTGTCTTTATGAACGTTTACCTGCAACAGGTGTGTCTTTATGAACGTTTACCTGCAGCAGGTGAGCATGTGTGTCTTTATGAACGTTTATCTGAGCAGGTGTGTCTTTATGAACGTTTACCTGCAACAGGTGTGTCTTTATGAACGTTTACCTGCAGCAGGTGAGCATGTGTGTCTTTATGAACGTTTATCTGAGCAGGTGTGTCTTTATGAACGTTTACCTGCAACAGGTGTGTCTTTATGAACGTTTACCTGCAGCAGGTGAACATCAGCTGTTTCACTGCACATGTGATGTGTGTAACATGTTTGTGTTCTTGTCATGTGTTCATTTATTCATGTCATGTGTTTATTTAATCATGTCATGTGTTCATTTATTCATGTCATGTTTTAATTTATTCATGTCATGTGTTTATTTATTCATGTCATGTTTTAATTTATTCATGTCATGTGTTTATTTATTCATGTCATATGTTCATTTATTCATGTCATATGTTCATTTATTCATGTCATGTGTTCATTTATTCATGTCATATGTTCATGTATTCATGTAATGTGTTCATTTATTCATGTCATGTGTTCATTTATTCATGTCATGTTTTAATGTATTCATGTCATGTGTTCATTTATCCATGTCATGTGTTCATTTATCCATGTCATGTTTTAATGTATTCATGTCATATGTTTATTTATTCATGTCATATGTTTATTTATTCATGTCATGTGTTCATTTATTCATGTCATGTGTTCATTTATTCATGTCATGTGTTCATTTATTCATGTCATGTGTTTATTTATTCATGACATGTGTTTAAATATTCGTGTCATATGTTCATTTATTCATGTCATGTGTTCATTTATTCATGTCATGTGTTCATTTATTCATGTCATGTGTTTATTTATTCATGTCATATGTTCATTTATTCATGTCATGTGTTCATTTATTCATGTCATGTGTTCGTTTATTCATGTCATGTGTTCATTTATTCATGACATGTGTTTATTTATTCGTGTCATATGTTCATTTATTCATGTCATGTGTTTATTTATTCATGTCATATGTTCATTTATGCATGTAATGTGTTCATTTATTCATATCATGTGTTCATTTATTCATGTCATGTTTTAATTTATTTATGTCATGTGTTCATTTATTCATGTCATGTGTTCATTTATTCATGTCATGTGTTCATTTATTCATGTCATGTGTTCATTTATTCATGTCATGTGTTTATTTATTCATGTCATGTGTTCATGTATTCATGTCATGTGTTTATTTATTCGTTTCATATGTTCATTTATTCATGTCATGTATTCATTTATTCAAGTCATGTGCTCATTTATTCATGTCATCTGTTCATGTATTCATGTCATCTGTTCATTTATTTATGTCATGTGTTTATTTATTCATGTCATGTGTTCATTTATTTATGTCATCTGTTCATTTATTCATGTCATCTGTTAATTTATTCAAGTCATGTGTTCATTTATTCATGTCATGTGTTTATTTATTCATGTCATGTGTTCATTTATTTATGTCATCTGTTCATTTATTCATGTCATCTGTTCATTTATTCAAGTCATGTGTTCATTTATTCATGTCATGTGTTTATTTATTCATGTCATGTGTTCATTTATTTATGTCATGTGTTTATTTATGACTTTTATTCTGGCAGGAAAAATGCTTTCCAGGTCATCGCAGTGGACGGAGTGTGTAGTGGAATCATTCAGTTTCCTGCTGCCGACGACTGCCTGGACTGGTTGCAGGCGATAGCTAACAACATCTCCAGCCTCACTAGACACAACGTGAGTACACAACTACACAACAACATCTCCAGCCTCACTAGACACAACGTGAGTACACAACTACACAACTACACAACTACACAACAACATCTCCAGCCTCACTAGACACAACGTGAGTACACAACTACACAACAACATCTCCAGCCTCACTAGACACAACGTGAGTACACAACTACACAACTACACAACTACACAACAACATCTCCAGCCTCACTAGACACAACGTGAGTACACAACTACACAACTACACAACTACACAACAACATCTCCAGCCTCACTAGACACAACGTGAGTACACAACTACACAACTACACAACAACACAACAACATCTCCAGCCTCACTAGACACAACGTGAGTACACAACTACACAACTACACAACAACACAACAACATCTCCAGCCTCACTAGACACAACGTGAGTACACAACTACACAACAACATCTCCAGCCTCACTAGACACAACGTGAGTACACAACTACACAACTACACAACAACACAACAACATCTCCAGCCTCACTAGACACAACGTGAGTACACAACTACACAACAACATCTCCAGCCTCACTAGACACAACGTGAGCACACAACTACACAACTACACAACAACACAACAACATCTCCAGCCTCACTAGACACACCGTGAGTAACAACAACTACACAACAACATCTCCAGCCTCACTAGACACAACGTGAGTACACAACTACACAACTACACAACAACATCTCCAGCCTCACTAGACACAACGTGAGTACACAACTACACAACTACACAACAACACAACAACATCTCCAGCCTCACTAGACACAACGTGAGTACACAACTACACAACAACATCTCCAGCCTCACTAGACACAACGTGAGTACACAACTACACAACTACACAACAACACAACAACATCTCCAGCCTCACTAGACACAACGTGAGTACACAACTACACAACAACATCTCCAGCCTCACTAGACACAACGTGAGTACACAACTACACAACTACACAACAATACAACAACATCTCCAGCCTCACTAGACACAACGTGAGTAACAACAACTACACAACAACATCTCCAGCCTCACTAGACACAACGTGAGTAAAAACAACTACACAACTACATCTCCAGCCTCACTAGACACAACGTGAGTACACAACTACACAACAACATCTCCAGCCTCACTAGACACAACGTGAGTAACAACAACTACACAACAACATCTCCAGCCTCACTAGACACAACGTGAGTACACAACTACACAACAACATCTCCAGCCTCACTAGACACAACGTGAGTAACAACAACTACACAACAACATCTCCAGCCTCACTAGACACAACGTGAGTAACAACAACTACACAAAAACATCTCCAGCCTCACTAGACACAACGTGAGTACACAACTACACAACAACATCTCCAGCCTCACTAGACACAACGTGAGTACACAACTACACAACTACACAACAACATCTCCAGCCTCACTAGACACAACGTGAGTACAAAGCTACACAACTACACAACAACATCTCCAGCCTCACTAGACACAACGTGAGTACACAGCTACAAAACTACACAACAACATCTCCAGCCTCACTAGACACAACGTGAGTACACAACTACACAACAACATCTCCAGCCTCACTAGACACAACGTGAGTACACAACTACACAACAACATCTCCAGCCTCACTAGACACAACGTGAGTACACAACTACACAACAACATCTCCAGCCTCACTAGACACAACGTGAGTAACAACAACTACACAACAACATCTCCAGCCTCACTAGACACAACGTGAGTACACAACTACACAACAACATCTCCAGCCTCACTAGACACAACGTGAGTACACAACTACACAACAACATCTCCAGCCTCACTAGACACAACGTGAGTACAAAGCTACACAACTACACAACAACATCTCCAGCCTCACTAGACACAACGTGAGTACACAGCTACAAAACTACACAACAACATCTCCAGCCTCACTAGACACAACGTGAGTACACAACTACACAACAACATCTCCAGCCTCACTAGACACAACGTGAGTACACAACTACACAACAACATCTCCAGCCTCACTAGACACAACGTGAGTACACAACTACACAACAACATCTCCAGCCTCACTAGACACAACGTGAGTAACAACAACTACACAACAACATCTCCAGCCTCACTAGACACAACGAGAGTAACAACAACTACACAACTTCCAGATGAATATCAAACGTTCATCTTAAGTCGAAGCTTCTTCTCGAAGACAAAAGTCTTTACGTCTCGTCACTGAAGTCATTGAATCACGTCGTGACGTCACTCAAGTCTGGAGGAACAAGAACTTGTGTTCACACCATAAACAAGCTCGACACGAGACACATGTTGTGTGTTTATTCACTAATGTGTGTTAGTGTGTAGTTCACCTCAAGGTGGCAGTCTGGAGTCAAGCTGGTCACATGATGCATCATAACAAAGATGGCTGCTCTAGCAGTGTCACAGACACAGGAAGTGACGCAGAGACAGGAAGTGTCACAGACACAGGAAGTGACGCAGAGACAGGAAGTGTCACAGACACAGGAAGTGTCACAGACACAGGAAGTGACGCAGAGACAGGAAGTGTCACAGACACAGGAAGTGTCACAGACACAGG
>NC_141833.1:25057729-25060229 GCF_982586985.1 Callionymus lyra
AGATGGAGGGTTTTTTGGTGAATTTTTGAAAAAATGTTAAGTTAAAATGTGTGTTAACATGTTGTTCATCACTTTGTGACCCTGGTCTGAGAAAAACTCTACAAATAAAACTTAAGTTACGACGATCACGGTGATGTGAACAGTTAAAGTCTTATGTTGCTTCTGATTGGTCAATATTGTGCCTCATGTGATTGGTCAAAGTTCCTCAGCATTAAAAACAAGCATTAAGTAGTAAATAGATGGAAGCGTGAGACCGGACGGCTCTGGTTCACTGACCAGGACCTCAGAAGCTGCACTTCTAGTTCATGCTCTGATGGATCGCACAGAAAAATCAAGGTTTTGTGCGCGACCAAGACATTTGTGTGCGTCGACCTGCTGTGACACTTGTGATTGTGTTGCAGTGCAAGACGTACGCCTGCATCCTGGAGAGTCACCTGATGGGTCTGACCGTGGACTTCAACATGGGCTTCGTCTGCTTCGATGCGGCGTCCAAGGTGAGACGCGGCGGCCATTTTGTTTCCAAGACTCTGGCGCCAGATTCCAGAGAAACAATGAATTATTGCTGCTCTGGTAAAAAAATATTTTATCCTTTCAATCTACTGACGTCAACGGTTTAATGACAAGGAAGAATCCTGCCCCCCTGTGTTCACAAGTGGAATCACAACATTACGACCACTTGTTTCTCAAGTCGTTGTGTAGAAGCCGGAGTGACTCGTGTGAAACATCATCAATGATTCTTCGACTCGACTTCTCTGGACCGAAAGATCTGGATCATTAAAAACTGAGTTTATACATTTTATTTTTGAATGATTGGAACGAGAACATAAAACTCTATGTGTAATTTATTTAGAAAACATTCATTTTTGATTCAATCAAAACTGATTCAACCTTCGATTGATAGAATTCATTCGATTAAATGAGTCGTAATAATGTGCAGTGGTGGAGGTCGTTGACCTTTGACCCAGAGACAACACAAGGGATAAAACAACAACATTTAATGAAAACATTTCGACATGTAAACGTTGGATTCATTGGATGTTCAGACACTCACCTCGTTCATGAGATCTCCACATGGTTGTGTCCAGGGCGTCCTCTGGAGATACAAGTTCTCGCAGCTCAAAGGCTCCTCAGACGACGGCAAGAGCAAGATCAAGTTTTTATTCCAGAATCCTGATTCCAAATCCATCGAGGCGAAGGTGAGAGTGCGACCCCGAGGCACACGAGCGAGGATTGAAGATGTTGTGGTTTCAGGAGCTGGAGTTCTCCAACCTGTTCGCCGTGCTTCACTGCATCCACGCCTTCTTCGCCGCCAAGGTGGCGTGTCTGGACCCCGTGTTCGTGGAGAGTCGCGGAGGCTCCGCCTCCTCCGGCATCACGGCTCTGCTCACCTGTAGCTCTCTGACGCCCAAACTCAAGTACACTTGACACACACTGAGGACGTCGTGAAGCGAGAACCTCTGGACGTCTGCTGCACTTGGACTGATTTTCTAAGAATTGATGACGAGTCGTAAACGATGGATTTATGAACTCGACCAGAACATGTTCCTCAGTAGAAGAAATATATTTTCCACTATAATCCAAGTTTGACACGAACGAGCCTCGACTTCAGGACCTGATATTGAGCCACGATCAAGGGTTGAAATGTTGAACTTTCTACAGATAAACTGTCTTGATCTGGGATGTGTTCTCCGTTCAAATACATTTACAGACTCTGAAGGTGTTTCTACGATTTCATCAACGTCTCGGACATGTTGCCTCGTCTCGGAGTTTTCAATTGTGTAACTATTTTTGTTAACGTCTGAGGCTGATCAGTTGTTGAGTCTGACACAAGACACAATCTTCAAACACACGAGCGACACACGAGCGACACACGAGCGACACACGAGCGACACACCAGAGACACACGAGCGACACACGAGCGACACACAAGCAACACACCAGAGACACACGAGCGACACACGAGCGACACACGAGCGACACACCAGAGACACACGAGCGACACAGGAGCGACACACAAGAGACACACCAGAGACACACGAGCGACACACGAGCGACACACGAGCGACACACAAGCAACACACCAGAGACACACGAGCGACACACGAGCGACACACAAGCAACACACCAGAGACACACCAGCGACACACGAGCGACACACGAGCGACACACAAGCAACACACCAGAGACACACGAGCGACACAGGAGCGACACACAAGAGACACACCAGAGACACACCAGAGACACACGAGCGACACACAAGCAACACACCAGAGACACACGAGCGACACAGGAGCGACACACAAGCAACACACCAGAGACACACGAGCGACAGAGGAGCGACACACAAGAGACACACCAGAGACACACCAGAGACACACGAGCGACACACGAGCGACACACAAGCAACACACCAGAGACACACCAGAGACACACGAGCGACACACGAGCGACACACAAGCAACACACCAGAGACACACCAGAGACACAGGAGCGACACAGG
>NC_141833.1:25065229-25187729 GCF_982586985.1 Callionymus lyra
GAAGATCAGTTACATTTAGAAAAGGTTCAGTACTTTATATTTAATGATATTCATCTTCATAACTTGTAGCAAAGATGTGTAAATATTTCACCAGCAGCAGAATAATTGTAACAATGCATAATAACATAATAATAGAATGTCCACACTGGGCTAAATATGCTTGTGACCTTTAATTTTGTGCCAAACACACAAAGGAAATATTTGCCAAAATTCTGGAGGAAACGTGTAAAGAGCAGAAACACAAAATGCTTTGACAAATGTACCCGATCTGTTTGAAGATCTTCAGCTGCATATAAACTACTTTAAACACAGAATGAAATGATTCAAGTTGTATTAACTTTATTTCAAGACACGACCTGAGCGTCAGGAGTCGTCGTTCTTCCTCCACCTGCATGAGAACATCTGAGGAAACTAGAAGCTTCATGAGACATGTGTTCAGAGGCCAGTAGGTGGCGCCATCACTTTAAAATCATGTTTCATGACAACACTTGGTGCAGAGACGCCATCTAGTGGACTCTGAAGAGAATGACACTGTTTCACGAAGCTTCATCAACACATCACTGGGAGACAATCATTGTGGATAATAGTATGTCAAGTTTAAAGGCTACATTGTACCAACTATAGAGAAAATTGACAATTTGTTTGCAATAGATTTGCTTTACTATGGATTGAAACAAATCTTGAAACATATTCACTTCCATTTAACGGAGTGAAAAACTGAAAAGAAAAACGTGTATCACAGTATTTGTTACTTAATAATGTACAGAAGTGGTGACGTGAAGGTTTCCCAGTGAAATCACAGTACAGCAATAGAAAGTCACAACATGGCAAAAATAAACCCAACCATTGAATTGAAAATAAAATAAAGTTTTCATTTATTGTCCACCAAATTCTTGTAAAGGTTGAGCTCAGCTGCCATGTGTGCCTCACTTGAATGTTTCTTTAAAGAAGGCTATTCTGCAAGAAACACACATTATCAATTCTTGAAGCCCAACATGCACATTATATTAGGATAGTTTGAAACTTTGAGATATAAAAGCCTGCTTTTAATTTGTATTTAATCAAAAATAGTTTAGTGGCTGTACATGTTCGTCTCAAGAATGTGATTTAAAAAAATACTTTGAGGACATTTCCCTATTTAAAGTCATCCCAGTGACAGATGTGTGAATATACCCTCGACATGTTCACGGGGAAGTGACAACTGTTTATCTACAGTCAAGGATGCTTCTCTCTTTGTGCAACACTAGATACAAAAGTAGTTGGCTGGGTCAAAGGTCGCATTCATTCCTGGGTGGTGTGTCTCTAAATGTTTGTGCATCGAAGCACAGGAGTGAGATCTCAGCTGCGTTTGAACCTTGTTTTACATATAAACATTAACTTGTGTGTGAAGGTAAGAAAGTTGAGATTAAACCAACAAACGCCAGACAAGAAAATGCAGTGTGTAGCAGAAGTGTTCGCTCCAGTGTGTTGAATCTAACAGAAGACTTTTCAAATCCTCTGCACTGAGAAACTTGAAGTACAAACGACACACAGGCAGGTTGGTGACCAGAACCGAGCGCCGACTACAGGTAGGATCAGGATCCCATCCTGGTGAAGTTGAACTTTGGAGCACAAGCTCTGGTGAATTAGTGAGGAAGAGTTGAAGATCAACCTCAGATCGTGTGGTGAAGCAACTCGACAGATTAATATACTGTGTTTTATTATGAGAAATGTTGTGGAACAGGCCAGTAAAATACAAACTAATATAGATTATAATTCAAAGGTTCCCCAACTGATCTGGTGTAACTGTGCCAGCATGATTTGATAGAAATGGTGCTACATTTGTACTAAAAGAAACAAAAATCACATCAGCAGGCTCTGCCCACGTGTGGAAAGTCTATCATTTCTCTCTGTAATACAGCAAGTATGCTTTGACTGACAGCGGCAGAGGCAACAACATGATCTGGTCTCTCAACACGTTGACTTGTTTGATGATCTTCACGTCACAAAGGTCTCTGTCCTCCTCTTCGTCTTCCACCTTCTTGTCCTCCTCTGTGTTCTCCTCACACTCCACCACTTGTGTGATGAACTGGCTCTCCACGAACCCATAGGTGTTGATGCATCGCTGCCTACAGTTCCCTCGCTTGCGCTTCTGCGGGATTCTCTGAACCACTTCCTTCTCCTGACCTTCACCGTTGGACAAACTCCGCAACGTGCGACGAATGCAGAGCCGCGACAGATCCTGAAGACTTCTCACGGTCACGGGCGCTGAGGACGACACATGACAGTCGTTTCACCCGTGTTTCTCAGAAATGAGGATTATTCAGAGACCAAGAACATCAGAATTTCATGAAGGGGAATAACCGTCAATAAGTGCCTCGGCTCAAAGTAAATATTGCTTCTGAGACTTGTGCGGCTTCACGTCGCGACATGAATGAGAAACAGTCTTTCTATCCACTGAACTGTTACTTACGCAAACAGACGATCTCAGACTTCCTCCCGTCTGCCTTGTTCTGCTGGATCAAGGGGGCGAAGGACACCTCCAGGATATTCTTCTTCTCCCATGTTGACTGGCCAGTCCTGGTGATCTGAGTGAGCTGTAATCACAGAACACTTCAGCTCTCATCAAATATTAACACAATACAAATGGATCCGGTCTGAGGCATCGGTGGTGAGAAGATACTAATGATGTTGGATCAAACATGTTCTTGAGCTCATTTAGAATGAGCAATAAATAGGTTTGCATTTCTTAACGTTTCACTCATTAATGGACAGATAAGAACATCACACAAGTATTTCTTCATCCTGTCGTCTCTCCTGGTTCACACTCAAGATCCTTCTTCTCCTAAACATCTCTGCACACTCACACATCCACGGTTAAAAAAAGAATGACGTCTCAAGTGAGCTCCACTCACAGCAGCTCCAGAGTCGAAGTCAATTAATAATACATTGGAAAACTTCCCCTCATCATGTGAGCTATTGACCCGCTGTGGTCTGTGGAGCTGCTCTCACCTGCTCCTCCAGGGGCATCACCAGGATGCCTCCGATCTTCAGCAGCACTTTCATGTAATTTTCCTGAAACTTCTTTACTCCAGCGCCGCAGTAGACTCGGTCATATTGGTGACTGTCAGTGGAGATTTCCAGGCAGTTTCCCACCACGAACACGGGTTCACAGAACTCAAAGCTGCAAAGAAAACACATTTAATTCCTCATAATTCTTTTCTTTCAATGAAGTGGTCATTTGGAGACAGAGTCTTGCATATCAATAATCAGGGCTTTAAGTAAACAATCTAATTAGGAAATGTAAAAAACAGTTTGTAACAAAAGTCATTTAATAAGAGAATATTTCAAATGATATATTGACTGAGTGTTATTTATACATTTTAATACATGAATTTGTGAAGATTAAAAAAATGAATAAATGGAGCAGAACGTGAAACTATAGATAAATGTACTTCATTAGAAACACACTTTTTATTTTGAGGGACAAGAAGTAGACAAAGAAAATAAATAATACATTAAGCTCCAAATAATATTTCACCCAATATTCAACCTTCACTCATGTTCTCATGTCTTTTTAGAGACAAAAATATTTGTTTATTAAATGTAATGACTGGAGCTCAGTTGTCTTTGACTGCAGAAAGAAAGACCAACAGAAAAATAAGCCTCATTACAGTTAGAATATTCATTCAAAATGGAGATGTAACAGTTCTCTCACTATTGTTCCTCATCAGACACTCACTTGTCAAAGGTGTCGCTGTTCTTGATGAAATCATCCAGTCGTTCTCGAGCGTATTCCACCACGTCCTCGTGGAGCTCCACGCCGTGATTCACGCCGCTTGGACCTGTGAGGGATGGACGTGGACGTAAAACTAGCTCAAGTAGAGGAGGACCCTCGTGAGGTTCTCACCTAAGATGAGGCCCACCATCGTGCTCAGGTAGCCTGTTCCACTGCCCAGGTTGAGGAAGGAAAGTCCAGGCTGCAGCTGCAGAGCTTCCATCACCTCAGAGTAGATGCACGGGGCCGAGAGGTGGATGTGGCCGTGTTTCCACGCCATGTCTTTGTAAGCGTTCTCCTTGTAACCCTCCACATAGTAGTCCGCTCGGTCGATGGCCCGGAAAGCCTGTTCAGAGACCTCTGAGCGGATGTAATGGGCCTCTTTCAGTTTGTCAATGAGGTCGTCGTTGTCCTCGCCGACGCTCACGGCTCCTCCCATGGTTGGAGATCGACCTCAGGAACAGGTGTTCCAGCTCAGTGTGGCATAGAGAAGACACTTGGAGGGTCTTGTTCACCTGGGAAGTCAATTAGAACATATATAGAGTCATTCTAACATGTGACGCTCATGTTTGACATACTTGTTACCATGGTAACAGTGGCTGTTAACAAGAGATGAATTCCTCAGGTATACTCGGATGGAATCATTTCTATTGATTTACTCGCCTTCGTGGACAGTTTAAATTGTTGCCACTTGATGGCAGTAGAATTGTATTGCATGAGTTAAGTTGGTGGACAGTTGCTTAGCAACAGAACCTCTCTGGAAATGGAAATTTCTAATCAAATAAATAATAAAAGTATTTAACACTTGCTACTGTTGTTGGGCTGTATTTGTCAAGAGTGTGTTGATGCGTATCACGATACAAGGATAAAATATATAGTGATATATAGTGATAGTGTAGTAACAAGTATATATGTGTAGTTTTGTCCAGTACTTGACTCTGGTGTTGTGATAGTGTAGTAACACGTATATATGTGTAGTATTGTCCAGTACTTGACTCTGGTGTTGTGATAGTGTAGTAACAAGTATATATGTGTAGTTTTGTCCAGTACTTGACTCTGGTGTTGTGATAGTGTAGTAACAAGTATATATGTGTAGTATTGTCCAGTACTTGACTCTGGTGTTGTGATAGTGTAGTAACAAGTATATATTTGTAGTATTGTCCAGTACTTGACTCTGGTGTTGTGATAGTGTAGTAACAAGTATATATGTGTAGTATTGTCTAGTATTTGACTCTGGTGTTGTGATAGCGTAGTAACAAGTATATATGTGTAGTATTGTCCAGTACTTGACTGGTGTTGTGATAGTGTAGTAACAAGTATATATGTGTAGTTTTGTCCAGTACTTGACTCTGGTGTTGTGATAGTGTAGTAACAAGTATATATGTGTAGTATTGTACAGTATTTGACTCTGATGTTGTGTTAGTGTAGTAACAAGTATATATGTGTAGTATTGTCCAGTACTTGACTCTGGTGTTGTGTTAGTGTAGTAACAAGTATATATGTGTAGTATTGTCCAGTATTTGACTCTGGTGTTGTGATAGTGTAGTAACAAGTATATATGTGTAGTATTGTCCAGTATTTGACTCTGGTGTTGTGATAGTGTAGTAACAACTATATGTGTGTAGTATTGTCCAGTACTTGACTCTGGTGTTGTGATAGTGTAGCAACAAGTATATATGTGTAGTATTGTCCAGTACTTGACTCTGGTGTTGTGATAGTGTAGTAACAAGTATACATGTGTAGTATTGTCCAGTATTTGACTCTGGTGTTGTGATAGTGTAGTAACAAGTATATATGTGTAGTATTGTCCAGTACTTGACTCTGGTGTTGTGATAGTGTAGTAACAAGTATATATGTGTAGTATTGTCCAGTACTTGACTCTGGTGTTGTGATAGTGTAGTAACAAGTTTATATGTGTAGTATTGTCCAGTACTTGACTCTGGTGTTGTGATAGTGTAGTAACAAGTATATATGTGTAGTATTGTCCAGTACTTGACTCTGGTGTTTTGATAGTGTAGTAACAAGTATATATGTGTAGTAGTGTCCAGTACTTGACTCTGGTGTTGTGATAGTGTAGCAACAAGTATATATGTGTAGTATTGTCCAGTACTTGACTCTGGTGTTGTGATAGTGTAGTAACAAGTATACATGTGTAGTATTGTCCAGTATTTGACTCTGGTGTTGTGATAGTGTAGTAACAAGTATATATGTGTAGTATTGTCCAGTACTTGACTCTGGTGTTGTGATAGTGTAGTAACAAGTATATATGTGTAGTTTTGTCCAGTACTTGACTCTGGTGTTGTGATAGTGTAGTAACAAGTTTATATGTGTAGTATTGTCCAGTACTTGACTCTGGTGTTGTGATAGTGTAGTAACAAGTATATATGTGTAGTATTGTCCAGTACTTGACTCTGGTGTTGTGATAGTGTAGTAACAAGCATGCAGAGGATCTTCCTGCAGATGTTCAATGATCCTCCTCAGAAAGTACTTCTACTCTGAACTTTCTTATAAACATGGTCTGTGTTGCAGGTCTGTTTACTGTCCAGACACACATGAGGCACTTATAGTTGAGAACTATCTTCACCTCATTACCTCTGATGGACACTGGACTTCTATACTTATACTTCTGTAACTCTATACTTCTTTAACTCTATACTTATACTTCTGTACTTCTATACTTGTACTTCTGTACTTCTATACTTGTACTTCTATCTTCTGTCTTGACTATTCTATTCTATTTCATGTCTAAACAAGAAAACATTTCTCACGTCCTTAAATCTCTTCACTACTTATTATTTATTTTAGGATCAACTTTAAAAACTTGACCTTTTAAGTTTTTATTTTATTGTTTAAGCACTTTGTGACCCTGGTCTAGAAAAGCTATAAATACTAATTACTTACTTCTATATGTTTTGTATTTTCATCAGCAAGTAACATCAGAATCCGTCCAGCTTTAAAGTTGAAGGTATTTATAAGATCAATATTATACAAGTAAACGTGTACAATGATTTTTACTGAGTAAAACTTCCTCGAAAACACATCACCTGGTGAAGCCAATCAGGTGCTTTGATTGTCACGTGACACGTGGCCAATGAGCTCGCTCTGCTCTCACAACAACAACAACAACAACAACAGCCTCGTTTCTTCCTCAACGTTCTCTCTCTGCAGTGAACGTGTTCACGTCAAGTTGTGTAAAGTGCTCAACAATTGTGTAAAGTGCTCAACAATTGTGTAACTGTAACACGAACAACAACTGCGAACACGAACAAAGTAGAAACACCGTCGAGTGAACTGCGTGTAAAGATGACGATGAGCGTTGATGGTGAAAAGAACACAAACTACACAATAAAAGCTACAGTTGTTGATCAACGAAGCCTTGAATAATGAAAGTGTGAAGTTGTTGCTCGACATGTTAGCATCAAGGCTAACGTTAGCTCAGAGGCCTCAGTGCGCATCACCTGAACACACACACACAGGCCTGAAGTACACAAGTTTACACGTCAACTGTCTACACACATACACACAAACACACACTTAATTCGAACCTTCGACTGAACAACAGACACACGTCTGTAACACATGGTCTCTCGAGCGTCAGTGTCGCAAACACATCAACTCACCAGCTGTCGATCAAAATACCTGCGAGTCTGTCTTCGAAGAATCAACTTCGATGATGAAGATGATGATGATGAAGATGATGATGATGAAGATGAAGATGATGAAAGTCACTAACCGTGTCAGCGAATAAAAGAGAGAGAGAGAGACAGATAGAGAGAGAGCTGAGCAGCGGATGTAAACACATGTCACGTGGTTGCAGCACTGCTCACTCACTTTCTCTCTTTATCTCCATCCGTCTTTATTCTCTTTATTTCTATGTATCTTTATTCTCTTTATCTCCATCCGTCTTTATTCTCTTTATTTCTATGTATCTTTATTCTCTTTATCTCCATCCGTCTTTATTCTCTTTATTTCTATCTATCTTTATTCTCTTTATCTCCATCCGTCTTTATTCTCTTTATTTCTATGTATCTTTATTCTCTTTATCTCCATCCGTCTTTATTCTCTTTATTTCTATGTATCTTTATTCTCTTTATCTCCATCCGTCTTTATTCTCTTTATTTCTATCTATCTTTATTCTCTTTATCTTCATCCATCTTTATTCTCTTTATTTCTATCTATCTTTATTCTCTTTATCTCCATCCGTCTTTATTCTCTATATTTCTATCTATCTTTATTCTCTTTATCTCCATCCGTCTTTATTCTCTTTATTTCTATCTATCTTTATTCTCTTTATCTCCATCCGTCTTTATTCTCTTTATTTCTATCTATCTTTATTCTCTTTATCTCCATCCGTCTTTATTCTCTTTATTTCTATGTATCTTTATTCTCTTTATCTCCATCCGTCTTTATTCTCTTTATTTCTATCTATCTTTATTCTCTTTATCTTCATCCGTCTTTATTCTCTTTATTTCTATCTATCTTTATTCTCTTTATCTCCATCCGTCTTTATTCTCTATATTTCTATCTATCTTTATTCTCTTTATCTCCATCCGTCTTTATTCTCTTTATTTCTATCTATCTTTATTCTCTTTATCTTCATCCGTCTTTATTCTCTTTATTTCTATCTATCTTTATTCTCTTTATCTTCATCCGTCTTTATTCTCTTTATTTCTATCTATCTTTATTCTCTTTATCTTCATCCGTCTTTATTCTCTTTATTTCTATCTATCTTTATTCTCTTTATCTTCATCCGTCTTTATTCTCTTTATTTCTATCTATCTTTATTCTCTTTATCTCCATCCGTCTTTATTCTCTTTATTTCTATCTATCTTTATTCTCTTTATCTTCATCCGTCTTTATTCTCTTTATTTCTATCTATCTTTATTCTCTTTATCTCCATCCGTCTTTATTCTCTTTATTTCTATCTATCTTTATTCTCTTTATCTTCATCCATCTTTATTCTCTTTATTTACATCCATCTTTATTCTCTTTGTTTCTATCTATCTTTATTCTCTTTATCTCCATCCGTCTTTATTCTCTTTATTTCTATCTATCTTTATTCTCTTTATCTCCATCCGTCTTTATTCTCTTTATTTCTATCTATCTTTATTCTCTTTATCTTCACCTGTCTTTATTCTCTTTATCTCCATCCATCTTTATTCTCTTTATTTACATCCATCTTTATTCTCTTTATTTCTATCTATCTTTATTCTCTTTATCTTCACCCGTCTTTATTCTCTTTATTTCTATCTATCTTTATTCTCTTTATCTTCATCTGTCTTTATTCTCTTTATTTCTATCTATCTTTATTCTCTTTATCTTCATCCGTCTTTATTCTCTTTATTTCTATCTATCTTTATTCTCTTTATCTTCATCCGTCTTTATTCTCTTTATTTCCCTCTATCTTTATTCTCTTTATCTTCATCCGTCTTTATTCTCTTTATTTCTATCTATCTTTATTCTCTTTATCTTCATCCGTCTTTATTCTCTTTATTTCTATCTATCTTTATTCTCTTTATTTCTATCTATCTTTATTCTCTTTATCTCCATCCGTCTTTATTCTCTTTATTTCTATCTATCTTTATTCTCTTTATCTTCATCCGTCTTTATTCTCTTT
The DNA here is from genome assembly GCF_982586985.1 of Callionymus lyra. Lineage (NCBI taxonomy): Eukaryota > Metazoa > Chordata > Actinopteri > Syngnathiformes > Callionymidae > Callionymus > Callionymus lyra. The sequence goes on from NC_141833.1 coordinate 25,074,604, forward strand.
ATTTCTATCTATCTTTATTCTCTTTATCTTCACCTGTCTTTATTCTCTTTATTTCTATCTATCTGTATTCTCTTTATCTTCATCCGTCTTTATTCTCTTTATTTCTATCTATCTGTATTCTCTTTATCTTCATCCGTCTTTATTCTCTTTATTTCTATCTATCTTTATTCTCTTTATCTTCATCCGTCTTTATTCTCTTTATTTCTATCTATCTTTATTCTCTTTATCTCCATCCGTCTTTATTCTCTTTATTTCTATCTATCTTTATTCTCTTTATCTACATCTGTCTTTATTCTCTTTATCTTCATCCATCTTTATTCTCTTTGTTTCTATCTATCTTTATTCTCTTTATCTACATCCGTCTTTATTCTCTTTATTTCTATCTATATTTATTCTCTTTATTTCTATCTATCTTTATTCTCTTTATTTCTATCTATCTTTATTCTCTTTATCTTCATCCGTCTTTATTCTCTTTGTTTCTATCTATCTTTATTCTCTTTATCTCCATCTGTCTTTATTCTCTTTATTTCTATCTATCTGTATTCTCTTTATCTTCATCCGTCTTTATTCTCTTTGTTTCTATCTATCTTTATTCTCTTTATCTTCATCCATCTTTATTCTCTTTGTTTCTATCTATCTTTATTCTCTTTATCTTCATCCGTCTTTATTCTCTTTGTTTCTATCTATCTTTATTCTCTTTATCTTCACCCGTCTTTATTCTCTTTATTTCTATCCATCTTTATTCTCTTTATCTTGATCCGTCTTTATTCTCTTTATTTCTATCTATCTTTATTCTCTTTATCTTCATCCGTCTTTATTCTCTTTATTTCTATCTATCTTTATTCTCTTTATCTTCATCCGTCTTTATTCTCTTTATTTCTATCTATCTTTATTCTCTTTATCTTCATCCGTCTTTATTCTCTTTGTTTCTATCTATCTTTATTCTCTTTATCTTCATCCATCTTTATTCTCTTTGTTTCTATCTATCTTTATTCTCTTTATCTCCATCCGTCTTTATTCTCTTTATTTCTATCTATCTTTATTCTCTTTATCTTCATCCGTCTTTATTCTCTTTGTTTCTATCTATCTTTATTCTCTTTATCTTCATCCGTCTTTATTCTCTTTGTTTCTATCTATCTTTATTCTCTTTATCTTCATCCGTCTTTATTCTCTTTTCCTGCATCCATCTTTGTTTTTTCTTATTTCCATCCCTCTTTATTTATTCTTTATCTCTATCCCTCTTTATTAATTCTTTATTTCGATCCATCTTTATTTATTCTTTATCTCTATCCCTCTTTATTTATTTTTTATCTCTATCCATCTTTATTTATTCTTTATCTCGATCCATCTTTATTTATTCTTTATCTCTATCCCTCTTTATTTATTCTTTATCTCGATCCATCTTTATTTATTCTTTATCTCTATCCCTCTTTATTTATTCTTTATCTCTATCCATCTTTATTGATTCTTTATCTCTATCCCTCTTTATTTATTCTTTATTTCGATCCATCTTTATTTCTCTTTATCTCTATCCCTCTTTATTTCTCTTTATCTCTATCCCTCTTTATTTCTCTTTATCTCTATCCATCTTTATTTCTCTTTATCTCTATCCCTCTTTATTCTGGACGTTTTTATGATCCACGTTCATTATGTTTGACACGTGGATAGTTTAATTTCCAGGTATTGAACGTGGAAATATAGTCATAAATATTGCGAACAGTGTGATCAACAAATGAGGATATTTTTTCAAACGTGGTAAAACCAACAGAAGAAATAATTCATCCTCACACACTGAAGCCTCTGCATCCAACGCTCATGTTTGAAAGTGTGTGTTGGATTCATCACTAGCGGCTCATTTTCACACATGGTGTTGACGGCAGCGTCACAATTGTCGTGTGGATAACAATGATTTTAAACTTTAAAAATGTGCTGGTTTAGTCAATGAAAGGAAATTTAAAGTGTATTTGATCCTTTCACTGTTGTAAACTTGGGTGCATCGATGGGCATGACAGGTCTCAGGAATGTTGCTTCCAACCTAAGAACCTTCTTCACTTACAGATCCTCCTGACAGTGACGCCCTGGCCTCACTCTCCTCTTCACCTCCCTTCATCTCTGTCCTTCAGCTGACCTTCACGCCTCTCACTCTCCTCACTCTCATGTTGTCGTCACATGTTGTGATGCTCTGTCACTTTTATGTGGTGCATAATGAAATAAGAACACGTATGAAGGCGCTAAGATAACGATGAGTTCAAGGATCTGCTGGTGACACAGCCACAGCCTTCTCGTCCTCCTCGGGCCTCCTGAGCCACTGCTCATCTAATGATGTGAACGCATTGATCAAGCCACTGTCTCGCTGAAGGACGATCGACAAATCACAGCTGGATGAGATTCAGATGACTTGCTGACCACCCAAACTCTTTTGCTATAACTCAGCGCGCACAGGCGTGGACGACACCCAAATCAATTAGAGGTTCATTGTCTTGCTCAAGGACGGCCCGACCGAGTCGGTGTTTGGCTTCACTAACATGTTGTGTGTGAGTGTGTGTGTCACACCAGCATGTTACTAGTCAGTCGTATCTTACCGCAGATGAGACTAAACTAGTTCATGTCACTGGATGTAATAACACTTGATATTATCATTGATATATTGATACAAGGATGATCAAAATGTAACAAAATAAACCTTCTTTGTTTCTCGATCAAAAGTATGGATCAGTCTTGACTCTGATATATTGTTTCAAACAATGGTTTGTATATAACTCGCATGTTCTCCTCCAACAGAAATGAAGTTCTGCTGATGGTTCTGGATCCACGTCTGACCACTAGATGGCACAAGAGCCTAATGTAAGTAACGGCAACACAAACGATTTGCAACGTGTAGTCGAGGCAAAGATTGCGGTGTGTGTGCGCGTGTGTGTGTGTATATATTAAATATATTAAATATACAGTATATATATATATAGATATATATATATATATATACTGTATTTATATATATAACCTTAAAATGTGCTGTCCCTGTAAAATGATCTCTTATTAAATCTTTTTTTAAATCACTTCCTTGCAAATCGTTGAATTGCGACGGATCTTTCTTTCTTCTTCTCTTGACTTCTAACTGCACGACTGTGTGATAAAGCATTTCCTCCTTTTTTCTCTTCTCTCAGAGATCAACCCTGTCAGTTGTTTCCACCTGTTCCACCCTGTCTGCACCAGGGCCGGGTCTAGACAGGCATGTATGAGGGGGCAGCCACAAATCTTGAGGGGGCATTGTTGTAGGCGCTATATAAATAGAGATTATTATTATTATTATTATTATTGTGCTGTTACTTACTTACTTACTTGTAAGTTTGAGGGGGCACAACATTTATTTGAGGGGGCCAGGCCCCCTCTTGCCCCTGGTCTGCACCCTCTTCTTCACCTCCCTCCATCTTTGTTCAAATATTTTTGGAATGTCTCTTGTTTAGAAGTGAATAATACACACGCCCATTTAAAAAGTTTATTTCTACCATACACAAACTGTACAACACAGCGCATATCTGTTTATTATGAAATAGTAAAAGTAATAGTCATCGATTTACAAACTACCTCAAATGAAAGAAAATAAAACTAGCATTTGAAGGGTTAAAGAAAAAAATACATTACAATTCCAATTCATACGAGTGTTTTTCCACAAAAGAAGCATTTCACATTACAAAACATCAAATACTAACAAGGGAAAATAAACATTTTCACAAAAACTTCCTGAGCAAACAATGCGTGGAGTAGGAATGAAATATAACTTTTGAATAATACATGAAGTCTAGGTTTACTGAATGTGATTCATTAAGAAATAAGATGATTTTAAATTTGGAGTTTGGCTTTGAAGCTGTTACATTACTTTAAGTGCTCATGGTGTTATGTTTTAACTCAATTACATTAAGTTTAGAATCCAATGTTTCTCAATAATTGACTTTATTACAATTAAAATATTCACCCACTTTTTTTTTCTTGTTTCCATTATTTTCCTCATGTTTTTACACAGAAACAATAATTCCATCACGTGCTCAGAAAACTGTGGAACTCTTGTGCAATTATACAAATTATTGTAAAGAATAATAATGAGAATACAAGAAAGTGCTTTTTGTGTTTCCATGTCTACGTAAATCATGAGTCTCAGTTGAGCAGTGAAGATCATTTTGTTGAAATACTAGCAGTGAGCTGTTGAGAAAAGATCATTTTTGAAAGACGAGTAAACAATCAAACTGATTCAAGTGTTAAGGCTTTTTCAAACAGGGCTTTTCGTCTTAATCCACCCAATTGTTTTTTTAAAAAAGGTCAAACAAACGCCAGAATGTATTTGGTCTGAGACCTCAAACAGTCATTCGAGACATATGAAAATAATTGTACTGTGTAATAAATTCGACACCATTCACGTAATACTGTCCTACCACAAAACATACTCATATATTTGTATGGATCCATGTACATTTAGGCACATACTATATGCACACACTCAAGTGTGCACAGAAGGCAGTTTAATAAGTATATTTGATTGAAAAATGAAAGAAAGAAATGGATAAAGTGGGTTATTGTTGCACTTTCAGTCACTAATTGCATTTAGTTCTTGTTTCTTTTTTGTTGTTTTGTTTTCTTGGAAAAATCCTAATACAGTACAATTGCATCTTCGTCATCCCAGTTGTTTTGTCATATCATACATTCAGTTTCCAATACACAGTAAAAAGCACAAAGTTAATATTAATTTGGTAGTTTTCTTCAAGGGAGCGTCAACAGGATCATTTCAACACTAGATGGCGAAGGAAAGCCGTGAAACTGAAATGTCATTTACAATGTGCAGAACTTTAATTCCATTTACTCTTCATGAAATAAATAAAAGTCAAATAAATACGTGAACGGACAAATATAATAATAATAAATAGCAATAATTCCAGAGTGACACCAACATATATATATATATATATTTTTTACGGAGTTAAATCAAGCAAACCATACAAAATAATGAAGTGCAAGAGGAGTAGAAATCTCAGCAGGATAAACGTATGAATGCAGGAACAGTACAAGCATTACAAATCTGGCTGGTCATTTTGGGCACCGTGTATTTACCAGGAAACACTCGTGTTACACATGCAACCACCGGCACTCGTCAGTAAAATAGATCTATCTAGTGCCATTATCTCAAGTCAAAGGAACCTACACGTGGATGCCCTTAATAGCCTGTTTGATGTTATCCAGGAGGACCTTGCACTCCGGAGAGTATTCATGTTCCGAGTTGTTGTACATGTCAGTCAAGGTGTTGACGTAGGCTTCAAAATTGTGCTCACTGATGGGTCCCTGCAAGCAGACAACACGCAGGTGACTATTATGGGAAATAGGAGGAACCCGAGGATGGTTTGTGCTCGGGTGTTACCATCTGAGGCAGCTGGATGTCCGTGAGACTGTTGATGAGCGCTTGGCTAAGGCGTGCGAGCTCCTTCAGAAGGCCGTCGTTGTGCTGTTCGATCATCTTGTTCTCCTCCTCGATGGTCCTCAGGTTACATTCCATCGAGGAGATCTGCTTTAGAGAACATCACAGTCAAATGGATGGACGGACGCTGGAGGGCCTCGGACCCTCTGTGTCGGGGGGGAAACTTACCTGGGTTTGCAGCTGCATCATGTCCGACTCGATCTTCATGTTGGAGTCGTTCAGCTCCTCGATCTCATGATCCAAGTGCTGAATGTCCTCTTTGTCCTCGATACCTTCGAGACAAAACATCTTTACTTCAAATAACATTTTTCCACGACTCGCCTTAAATTCTCTCTTCCAGTCAGTGAGTGAATATGTCTTTTCTCAACCTGTCACTCAAACTCTGGGATGGATTCTTGAACCTCACCAGCCTGTGAACTGATCTGAACCTCCTTGATATTCATCATAACTCTGACTTCAGTGACCTTTTAAAACACTTGTTTCATTACTACAAGATGACAAATACACATATTTGAATCTTGAATACTTTGAATACTTTTACTTTACTCGTCACCACAATGTATGATAATATAAATACATTGACTTTCTAAGCCTGAGCAGTAAAATACACATTTTTCCATAATAATGATCATATTTCAATTTTTCTTAAAGGAAATGCACTACTGTAGTAGAATGACTTATCTTTGTCATCAATGTGTGGTTTAAGTTTCATTTCTTATTATTTCTGATTCAGAAAATGTTTCTTTATAGTTATGTGACACAGTTTTTAAAACCATCTTTTTGAATGTGTGTGAGATCCTCACCACTGCTGGTCTTCAGCTTGATGGTCATCATCTCCTCCTCAGAGTGTTTCTTCTTGATGCTCTGAGCGTTCAGAGGACAACCCGACAGGCTGCGGCAGACTTGACGTTAGATTGGCGGTGAATGCAACATGTGTAAGATGGAGGACGGCGAGCTCACCTCCTGTGAGTGGCAAACACATTATTGGCGTGTCCGAGGCCGTTGCAGCCGGGCAGAGGACAATGAGGCAGCTCCTGTTTATTGGCCTTCCAGGCAAAGGGCAGACCGTTGATTGACGACTCCTTCTGTCTTTTGGCAGCCAGTGGACAACTGCCTGCTCGGCGGTGGCTGCTGTACTTTCCCGATATATGGCCCTGTCCATCACAGCCGAACACTGGACACCTGAAGCACAGGTGAGTCAGGAAATGACCATCAAATAATATACAGGTGCTTCCTCAAATGTAGATGATTGACAGCAACATGAGACATACTTCAATATATCGTCTCCATAACTTCATGTCGTGTGACTTCACGTTGAATAGACTTTCTTAAGAGCTTCAAACCCTTCTTCTTATTTTAGAGAAAATAAATAATCATAATATAATAAACATTGATTATTGATATAATATATATAAAATATATCATTGATTTATTCAAAATACTTTCAACATTTTTTTGCTTGTTGATCTGTAGTGTTGATGTACGTTTAAAAAGAAACAACGTTGTGTCATTTCACATTTTCCCCATTATTTGATTTTCTTTTGTAATATTTTAATGGAACTGTTTGACCTGAAAAAGTTCTAATAATTAGAGAAGTTCTAATTGATATTATTTCCAACAGGACAGAATATTTAGTGAATTTATACTCTTGTTTTTGACGTGACCCAATAGTGAGCTGTTGTGTGTCTGTTTATGCTTCAGTTGTGTGTTTGAAATCATTCAATGAATTGATGAAATGGTGAAAGTTTGAATCTATTATTGTGAGTAAAGGTTAAAGAGCACCTTCAGATGTTTCAGGAACATTTGTCTGCACCAAACGCATCAAAAAGGTCTAAAAACAAATAACTCTCTGAGATCATTAAAACTCCCTTTCAATAACTAGACCGGAAGATTTGTTCACCATTAAGTTGATTAATCCAACCAAATGCTGATTAAAAACAAAGTCTCCAAAAGTAGAAATGGATTCAAATAATCACGTTAAATGTAACTTACTAATCCGGTGAAACTTGAGCGCACGGCACGTTGCTTTCATTTATTTATTTGTGTGGCACAAACATCAGCAGGACGTCATTAAGAGTTTCTCGCTTGCGTTTCCATGCAGGTCAGTAATGGACTGACATGAATTACAGATAATTGTCATGTATCCCCTCATGCGAAAGAATGTAATTTGGAGGGGGCTCACCCCGTCCCTTATTGATAAAGGTGAAAGGTCAGCTGAGATGATGCAGACGATACAGAGTGCTGCTGCAAAAAGCCTGTTTCAGCATTTTGTGTTGGAGTGCTGCGCGGCTCTTAGAGGACAAAACAGCGGCTTCATTACATCCACGCAGGTAGAAGCTGATGCAAGTCACCAGGACAATAGCGGCGTGCCATATGGCCCACTATTTGCTATAATCTAGGGACATTTGCTACCATCCCCCGTCTCTCGCTTTCTCTCTTAATGTGTATGAGATCTATTCCAGTCTAATTCCTAAGCTCGTGCCCTTGCATTAGTAATTAAAAAGAAAAATCAGTGTCCAGATGTAGAAGTAAACAACAGCTCACATATCTGACTTTGGATTTCAACTGCAAATCAATTACATTAGTTTTGATCCAATACCACTTTCACAAACACAAAGAGCGCACACTAAGCTGCCAAGCGAAGTCCAGACCCACAAATATTTTCTTAATATAGTTTAATTATGAAGAAAGCACTGAAAATAAACATGCAGCTAATCCAAGAAATTAATCCACTAATGTTACCACGGAAGAAGTATTATGGTCTTTGTGTAACTAGTGGCCTGCAGGTATAACACTATCAACAATATAGTCTTTGTCTCAACAGCCACAACAACACAAAAACATGACAACAAAATGTCTTACTTAAGCTCTTGCTCATCTTTTTCATCCTTGTTTGGTGTGAGCTTCAATCCTCCTTTCCTGGCACGAGGACATCCTGACAGGCTGCAGATGTTTGGAAACAGCAGAGCAACATTTCAGGAGAAATATTCTGGACTTAGGAGCCGTGGAAGTGTTTAGTGTCGCTCTCAGGATGACACGTCGAGCACTTGTGCGACACGTGGATGTAACGAGGCCACTTTGATAGTGTTGTCGCGTGAAACTACAAACCACTGGTTCAATTCGAGGAAAACTATTAACAAATGAAAGAAAGTTCTTTTTGACGATCTCTCGCCACAATGTAATGTTGAAAACATTCATATCGTGCTTTTAGGATTCGTCTGCTGAACTCACAATAACTGACATGAATGAATGGTGAATAATTATAATTCAAATAATAGATAAGATACATAAATATTATATATTTAAATATAAAATCCAACTCATAAAGTGAGGCTTGTTTATATGGGCAACATTGGCATGAAAATGACGAGAGACGTTGGTGCTGACGACCTTTAAGCTGTTGGATCTGTGGATATATAGAGTTGGACGCAGAGAAACAAAGTGTCAGCCAAGACCAACTCATCACCACAGGAATCCAAAAGTGCAGCATGTTTGCAGACTCAAGTGAGATTTTCACCATCTGCTGGAATGTGATGCTCCGACAAATATAGATTTCCTGCTCGATGGAAGCTTCTGCGCGCGTACCTTCTGTGAGAAGCGTAGTTCCCGGTCACATGTCCAGATCCATCACAACCAGGTGTTGGGCACCTGCAGGTGGAGGAGGAAGCAGGTTTTTACAGCCAAGAAGAGAGAAGAAGAAACTCTGTCACGATGCATGCAGGAGGAGATGAACGACTCAAACTATCAGAAATCCTCTGGCGACAATGAAGGGCTGAGAAAACACCTACTTTAGTTCCTGAGAGTTGGCTGCCATCAGAGATTTGAGTGTTTTGTCAGCGAGGGGACATCCAGACACGCTGCAGAGGATCAAGAGCTCACCGTCATTTTAATGCACTCTTTGATCAGCGCCCAAACATCTCCACACAATAGCAGCGTGTTTACAAACAACAATCTGCAACTTGTTTTTCCATCCGTTGGTGAGAGTCATGTGTGCGTTATTGTGTTGAAGTGAGTGAAAGAATGTTTGTGTTGTTTGATTAGAAACAAAACCTTAAGAATACATTTAAACCAAAACTAGGTGTCAAATATGTTGTGTTTTCTTGAGGTCATGAATGTTTCTGACTTGTTCAGTTCAGACAGATATTTGTCGTTACTTTCCTGTATAAGAAAAAACACGTCAAAAGTGTTTTGTTATTATGAGGCAAGAAGGTTGTGAACCAGGAGTCGATGAAAATCATTTTACACCAGAGTTACTGACATTAGCATCTGATACTATCATTATGTTGAATGTAAATTGATTCTGTATTTTAAGACAAGAGCGAGTGAGTATTTATTTATTTACGAGAGTAAACTACAGTTTATTTGATGTGATTCACTCTTGAGACTCGTGGATGTTGAAGCAACAGAGAATCTCGTCCACCTTTGAGTCCAACTTTTATATTTAATCAAATTACAATTAATTACAATTAAGCTCAACGTTCTTTCCCAAAATGCACCACAACAGTTATTAATAATTGTTGCTTCAAGGTGTTCGAGGCTCAGTTTCCATTCATGGGTTCTTGAGATGAAACCTGTTGCGTAACAAGGTGACGTACCTGCGGTGGGAAGCATAGTTCCCGGTCACATGACCACTGCCGTCACAGCCTGGGGTCGGACAGCTGCTGGACGACACAGACATTCAAACAGAGATTAGTCGTCTCGTCTCGGTGCAGCCGCTCATGAACCTTCAACACTGAAGACTTGTTAGAGTTAGTACTGCAGGAAGTTTAGTAGAAATCAATCTGTTGTTTGCTCTCCAGTGAGGATATTACAGGAACTACAGGAGTTATTGGAGCGACATGCACTCTAGCTAGAAGATCAGAGGTTGTAGCTTTTTCAGGTGGAAACTCACTTTCACATCTATTTCTTCTCCATGAACCTGCAGACACACCGGTCACAATCAAGTTTGTGTCGCGACAGGAAGTGACGCCCTCGTTTAAACAAAGTTACACGTCTTATGCGCCGCGACCATCTGTCAGAGCGAGGCTACAAAGGCTCTCATTATGCACAGTTGACTGAGTAAATATGCTGCCGTCTCACACTGACCCCCCGGACCGCCCCCTTCGCTGCCCCCCCCAGTGTCACATGACGAACCTCAAAAGCTCTTTCTTTGAGTCTCGTAGAAGCAGTTTGGCTCTGGCGCTCATCAAACCTGCGTCTCCTTGATAATGTTCCTCCAGGGCGTCGTAATCCTCCTGAAACAACAGTGAGATATCAGGACGAGGAGGTGCAGAGTCTCCTGCAGGAGATTAGCATCGGAGGAACAAACCTCCATTTAAAGTCACACATAATCCACATAGTGTTCCTGATGTATAGACTTTCCTTTTTTCCCTCCAGTAGCTGGCAGATGTTCCACAAATGCAGGTCAAACGGGATAATTCTTAAAATCCCACAGAAGACTTAACTCGGTGCTAAATGTCCTACAAAGCCTGTGTTCTGACTCGACTGACGTGAAGTCGACACAGATGCACCTGAGATCTGGAGCAGGTATGAAGAGACACATGTTCTTCTGGAGACTGCTAACGTCCTCGTGGTCCAGCTTCACTGACACGTGTCCAGGGAGCATGACTGAATACGTCACATACATGTCAATCAAAAGTGAGTAAGAGGGCGAGGTGTCGTGTCCAGAGAGACACTCTCACCAGGAAAACCTTCAGCTTAATCCCTCTCGTATCTTAATCTTCTTACAAGTCGAGAATCCATCTCATTGTTTCGGTATCTGCGGCGTCTGCGAGCCGTGACTCCAGACGCCGTGACCTCTTGACCTCTTGACCTCACCTCGCTGTACTGCGGCGCGTGTGCTTTGCTGAAGTTGAGGGGTGCGTCCCAGCTGTCGCACAGAGGACGGTAGAAGGCGGCGAGCGAGCTTCCACTCTTGGGCGCCGCAGACTCCGGCGGAGGCTCGTCTGCCGGGGCTTTGGACGGGACTCTGACCACGTCCTTGGACTTCTTCATGCTCAGGTCCAGGGTTCCGTTCTCGTCCACTTCGATGAGCATCTCCTGAGAACACGGGAAGTTTCAATCAATACATTTGAGGATCGATGAGGACGTGTTTTCTGTGAATCTTTATCTTTATTTAGTCAAACGTCACGTGTCTCACAATAGTTGGTCGAACAAAATCTTCTTCTTATTGAAATATAGTGTCTTATAATAAATAATAAATAATAAATATTCTTAATTTCTTTATTTGGGTTTTAACCCAGAAGTATCTTCAAGCTTTTATATTATAGTCAATTGTTAATGACTGCAAAATAAATCTGTTAAAGTACAAAAACGAATCTGTTTTAAAAAAAAAGGTACAAACAAATATATCTTAAATAATAAATAAACAAGATAAACAAGTATATGAAAGAGGACATCGATGATAGTAATAATGTATATTTTGTATATAACGTGTATTCACACCTATTTAGCATATGCTTATATATTTCACTATATTATGTTACAGTGTTTATATTTTAATACATATATATATTTATTTATTGTCTTCTGTGTAAATATGTGCCACAAACAAAAGAATCATTAAAAAGGGAATAAAAAAAATACTTTCTCCTTTTTCAAACTACAGGGTTTTGTTTTGTTTTTTCATTCTGCTTTTGTGTTTGTTTGGTGTTTTGTTATTTTGTTTGTACAAATAATTAACACCTTTTTGTTAGAAAAAGTTTCAAACAAACAAGTTCATAATCATGACTTCAAACTTCAAATCAAAGATAATTCACACCAGTGACTGTAAACGAACATTTAAAAAAGCTTGAAGGTTAGAAGCTGAACTCAAACAACATTCATGTGTAAACAAGAAATATCAAAGCAAATAAACAACATATTTAAATAATGCATCGAGTGGTTATCTCCTTCCAGACAAAACACCAAACTAAGCCTGTATTAATTCTGCTGCTGAACACAAAAAATAATCACTGGTGTGTAGTTTTTTCCAGTGACAGCTGTGTCATCTGTTTTCTAGGACACACAACCAAGATGGCAGCTGGGGGTTGGGGGTGTTGGTTATGCAGGCAGAGAGGAGGGGGCGCTGGTTTTAGGTCATTATTATTAAAGCAAAAATTAAAAAGCTTAATGCGACATAAGTTTCCTCGCTGACAGATGTGTGTTTCCCCGTGTGTTGAAACGCAATCGCGTGATGACTTATGGCTTTTCATGGTATTAAAAGTTTTACCTTATTAAACCATGGAATTAGTTCCAATTAATACAAACGTTTCATTAAAGCAGATACATTTGTGAAGCCAAGAGGAGTGAATTAAAGGATGTTCTCGTGCGACGCGTCCACTTCAATTATCCATGAACACGACCCTCAGAACTGGGTTGGATCTGAGGTTTGATGCAAACAATAAAAGTTGAGTGTCGCACACATGCATATGCAGATCCCTATAGAACTCCACATGCCCTCACGCCCCCTTTTCCCTTCAGAAAGCTGTTCTTATTTTCCATGTCTAGATAACTAAGCTGTCGATGAGAACAGATGATTAACTTGCTAACACTGTTTTATTCATTCAGTGGGTTGGTACCTGGTACCGGGCCACATTCTCAGCTCCACAAGCTGGGAGACAAGGATCTGTGGTGTGTAGGTGTGGAAACCTTGAATCATCTGCAGTGCTGTGCACACACACACACACACACACACACACACACTCCGTATTCATGGCAAAGTTAGTCTGGACTAACTTCAGCACAATAAGTGCTTTTGGATTTAGACTGACTTAGACTTGTCAGATGTTAACTCCTTTAACTGATTGCTTTAATCCTTTTAAATGATTTAAGACTGGCTGCTGTAGACAAACAGCCTAATGCTGGATCATAAACCATCTCCGCCATCTGCAGCCTGGAGATGCGGTTTGAGACGCGTGGATGCCAGCTGATGTCAAAATTAAACACAATACTGCATGTTTAAAAATAAAAAAGACGAGTTGTTGTAAAGAAGGCTGATTGTTTATCCTCTTTTGATGTGATTACACAAATTTTCTTTTGTGTACATTAAAGCTTCATAGAGGAGACGCTCCTTGTTTCGCTGCCACCGGAGCGTCGTGCTCACTTTGCCAAAATCCTCTCTTTTGATGTCTTTCCTTTTTATACACAAATCAGAGTTCCTTTAAAATGACCGCACAAACACCTCTCCAAGTGTCTCATTACCTTTGTGGGCGCTGCCAGGGGCGCGTCGGCGGCGCCGTCCGTGCTCCTCCGATAGCGAGTGGAAAGGTTAAGGATGGCGGCGGTGGCGGTTTGAAGGCCGTCGTCTTGTTTGAACGGACTGGACGGGCTGAGCGGGTCGCAGCCGGGCAGCCGTCCACCGGCGGCGCCGAAGCCAGGATACGGCGGAGGCGCTAAAGGACCAATGATTGGTGAATAATTGCGTCGCTGATGCACCAGATGTTCCGACACCTGACGGTCGTGAGCGTCTTCTGACCGCATCACCACGAGTGATGTCTCTGGCCTGGTTGTGCGTTTGATGTCGCACACGCTCACTTAAAGGCCACAATTAATACTCACACTCGGGGAAATGTGGCGCTTCCTGCTCCGAGTTGTTTCCAATCAGAGGCTGTTTCCCGAAGACCTGAGCATCAAAGCTGGCGTAATCAAAGCGGATCCTGCTGTACTTGTCCATTTCTTTTGTGAGGCTGCTGTGCAACGCCGGGTGCGTCAGTGTGTAGTTGAGTTGGTTCATGTCGAACTTCTTTATCAGGCCGATGGCTCTGCGTGGAGGAAACGTGTCAAATGTTTAAAAAAGGAAAGTTCACTTGTTCTCAGGCATTGTTTAAAAAAGAGGAAGAGGTGCCAGAGCTTTTGTACACATGGTCTGGGATCTGATGTGTGTTGTAGATCCACAGCCAGGTTGCCAGACTAATTAATATAGTGGGAGTGGGCCGCCTGCCCATGATATATCCACAGGGAACAAAGAGTTCTGCTCTTTTATGGCGTCTAATAGAGAGGAACTGACAGGAGCGACACCATCAGTGGCTTGAATCCATCCTCACAATCGTTGTTCACGTACCTCGGCGAGCGCTCGCTCTGTCTGCACTTCACGCTCTCGTCCTGAGGTCTGGACACTTTGACGGCGGCGGCGATCGGGCAGCCGGACAGACTGTGACAGAGAGCAGAGTTGAGCTCATGGCTCTCAGCACCAACCGGTCCGGACGGTACCTGCGGTGTGTGCTACGGTTGCTGTTGACGTGGCCTCGGCCCGTGCAGCCCGGCGTCGGACACTTCAGGACGTTCTCGTGCATCGCTAGAACTGAAGCACAGGCATAGTTGTTCACTCTACACACACCAGTGACACACACACACACCAGTGACACACACACACACCAGTGACACACACACACACCAGTGACACACACACACACCAGTGACACACACACACACCAGTGACACACACACACACCAGTGACACACACACACACCAGTGACACACATACACACACACACCAGTGACACGCTTACACACACACACACACACCAGTGACACGCTTACACACACACACACACACACCAGTGACACACTAACACACACACACCAGTGACACGCTTACACACACACACACACACACCAGTGACACGCTTACACACACACACACACACACCAGTGACACGCTTACACACACACACACACACACCAGTGACACGCTTACACACACACACCAGTGACACACTTACACACACACACACCAGTGACACACTAACACACACACACACCAGTGACACGCTAACACACACACACACCAGTGACACGCTAACACACACACACACCAGTGACACGCTAACACACACACACACCAGTGACACGCTAACACACACACACACCAGTGACACGCTAACACACACACACCAGTGACACGCTAACACACACACACCAGTGACACGCTAACACACACACACCAGTGACACACTAACACACACACACCAGTGACACGCTTACACACACACACCAGTGACACGCTAACACACACACACCAGTGACACACTAACACACACACACCAGTGACACGCTTACACACACACACCAGTGACACACTAACACACACACACACACACACACACACACACACACACACACACACACACACACACACGAGCGACACGCTAACACACACACACACACACACACACACACACACACACACACACACACACACACACACACACACACACACACACATACACACACACACACACACACATACACACACACACACACACACACACACACACACACACACACACACACACACACACACACACACTAACACATAGGATCTGATCAATGACGAGGAGATCAGAGGACGAGCGAAGATAGAAAAAGAAAAAAGGCTTTTCAATGTTGCCAACATGTTGCTGGGATGTAAATAGCTTTAGTGCACAGAAGACGTAACACCACGATTATATTCTTCAAAACAAATGCGTCGTTAAAGGTTCGCTGCGGATCCTTTAGAAACTTCTTTTTTCACATATTCCCCAATTAGTTTGTTGGAGTTGTCTATTTATTTCTCAATACTGGTGGCCCTTTGATTTGAAATACTGGCTCCAGTCTAAGAACCCGCCTTAAAAAAAAGTTAATTACTTTTTCTGTTCCTTTTGTAACATTGCTGTTTAATGTGGAATGTTTGTGGAGTTATATAGAAATGAAACAATCGCCACAGACAGAAATTCAATATTCACACATTATGAGAGAGAAATCCTTTAATTGAAAGTTCAGGCACATCTTTGGTTTGAGTCTATAAGCAGGACTCTGTTGCTAAGAGGATTTCAGCGCCGCTTGATTGTTAATCCAGAACCGGCTAGTTTTGATGGCTTCTAATCATTTAATAGAAATGCACAGATCTGATTATGTGACTTACTTTCTGGGGGAACGCGGACTTTATGAGGACACCCCGACAAACTCCTGTGATGTGGGTACAAGCCTGTCACGTGACCGACGCCGTCGCAGCCGGGGGTCGGACACTTGATGTCCTTCTTGTCGGGGCGCGGAGAGTCTGGGGAGCAAACCAGAGGTTTCTACGGACCATCATGCACCAGGGTTGGCGTTATCATGGTGAAATAATCACGTAAATGACAAACACAATACAGTAAATGAAAATGCAAATATTAAACAAATATCAAATATTATTGTTGTTTTATGTGCCATAACATTAAATTGGGAAATAAAAATCCCAAAGAAACTAAAGGAGTAAAATCCCATGACAAGTAAAGATATATGAAGAAATATTCAGAGTTTAGGTGAAATACTGGACGTCTTGTGAAGGTCGACCTTGACTCGGGGCTACACGTGGTGAAGGTCACTGCGACTATCATAACTATCACGAGATTCCAAAATGCATGTTTTAATCTGTGATTTTAGTTAAGGCAGTTCAACACAGCGTTGACTTGTCAGCGTCCATCAAAGATTACACGTGGATTACACTCTGAGAAGATCCAGGCAGACATGAGAGGTACTTTAGCAGGATTTAAGACTTACGTTCATGGTTAAATATCCACTTGATTCCTATCAAAATCCAATATTCTGAGTAGTTGCAATTCCATCTGACTTTATTTTTCCTGCTCTTCATTATTTTAAACTGTTTATTTATTTCTTCACTTGTTGCCAAAATGTTTGAGTGCTTAAGAGGATTTACAATCGTCCAAATCACAATCAGATTTACGCTCCCAAATACTTTGCTTTTAGGATCAATGTTGAGGATCAAAGGCTCTTTGTTACCTTTCCCGACGTGGTAGTTGAGCCTGCAGTCCATCATCCGCGGGTTCCTGCGCTCGCTGCTCATCTGCTCCAAGAGGAAGCGGTCCATCTCCCGGTAGGCGTGATGCAGGACCTGCCTCTGCTCCGACTGCAGAGCGATGGCCTGCTCCAGCAGACTCATGTTCACTCGCCCTCCACTCATCTCCAGAGCCCTCTCGTGGAGGCCCAGATCCCAGTCCAGCCTGGGAGGCCGCTCCACCTCCAGCTCTCCTTCGCTGTCGTCCTCCGGGGGCTGGAGCTTGTATCGGAAGGCGCCGGCGTGGAGAAGGCTCGGGACGCCGTACTCGCTCTCGCCTTTCACGAGGCCATTTTTGGGAATGTGGTCTGAAGCTTGTGAGGGGCTGCAGCAGGTCTCGTGGACCTCCTCGGGTTGGGACTCCCACTGAGCTTCCCTCACGTCTGAGTAAAGACTCTGAGGGGTCGAAGTTCCGCTCGTTCTCTCTGGACTTTGGTGGTGGGCTTCATGTTTGAGGATCTGTTCATCATCCAGGTCCTGGTCCTCACAGTGCGCGGAGATGTTCGTGTGGACGATCCCTTGGATTCCGTCTGACATGAAAACACAGATTGTTACACACAGTGTTTCTAATCTTCAAATCCATTTAAGGTTTCACATGTTCTTTGCTATCTTGTGAACAACATGTTTTTAATACACGGAACATCTTCTCAACACCGTAATCCAACATCTTTACAAGTTATTTCAGATTCTAAACCTCAAGACGAAGCACAATTGTTTTCGCTACAGTTTTGAGCAACAGATTACGGTGGGATTACCATGTGCTGATTGTTAATAAGGAGTGTGTTTTGGGATTTAATCTCAGGAGAAGCATGTTGTCATCAGTGAGGTTGGAAAGAAAAGATTTGTTTCGAGGAATCATTGAGAATGTGATGTTTAAGCTGCTGAGCCGAGGATCAAACAAACATGTTTAGAATTGGACGACATGTTCACAATCCAGACGGACACGTTATGAACGTCCACGACATCAGTGGAACGAGTGAGTTCTTCACGTTTTCATCCAGTTGTAAACCACTTGATAAGACCAGAGCATCTGTCCATCTGGACCTGAGCAGGCTTTTCATGTTGACAGTATGTTCCTCGCCTGATTGTTAGGATCTGCTTCAGTGTTTTAGAAACATGTGGTCAGTAATATTCTACCACGTCTCGGGTCAAGCTTTACAAACGGTCTGATCAATAGTCATCGTGATTAACGTGCGACTCATGGATTCATGGAACACAGTCTCACTTCAAACTTCTGTGCAGCAGAAGCTCTTTGGTCGGTCGATGCTCTTCAGTGGCCGACAGCACAGTTTAGTGATTGATGCATCAGATCACACTTTAAGCCACTTTTTAAACAGTAATCCTAACAAAGCTTTAGAATCTGCAACATTAACACAAAGACTTTCATCCAAAGTATGTTCACCACATGTTTGAAATCATCGACTCCACACTGAGAGATTTAACCACTATCTTCATACAAATAAAAAAAAATTGGGGTGTTTTAAATACATATATATATGTATATATATGTATGTATTATATTACATATAATAAGACAAATAAATGTACAGTCGCACTTCCTGGCGCAGAAGGCTGGTGTCAACAACATGTTCGGTGAAGCTTTAAGATCAAGATTCAAGTTTTAAATCGACTGATAAATAAATTCTTCAAACACAAACTGAATCACAGCCAAGTATGAACGGCTGGAGAAAGATTAGCTTGTTTTACGCAGACATGGCAGACACACACACACACACACACTCACACACACACACACACACGCACACACACACACAGACACACACACACACGCGCACACACACACACACACACACACACTCACACACACACACACACTCACACACACACACACACACACACGCACACACACACACACACACACACACACACACACACACACACACACACTCACACACACACACACACACACACACACACACACACACACACACACACACACTCACACTCACACTCACACTCACACTCACACTCACACACACACACACTTATACACACACACAGACACACACACACACACACAGACACACACACAGACAGACAGACAGACAGACAGACAGACAGACAGACACACACATGCACACACAGACACACACACTCACACTCACACTCACACACAGACACACACAGACACACACAGACACACACAGAAAGACACACACACACACACACAGACACACACACACACACACACAGACACACACACACACAGACACACACACGCACACACACAGACACACACACAGACACACACAGACACACACACGCACACACACAGACACACACACACACACACACAGACACACACAGACACACGCACGCACACACACACACACACACACACACAGACACAGACACACACGCACACACACAGACACACACACACACACACACACACACAGACACACACAGACACACGCACGCACACACACACACACACACACACACACACAGACACACACACACACACACACACACACAGACACACACAGACACACGCACGCACACACACAGACACACACACACACACACACAGACACAGACACACACGCACACACACAGACACACACAGACACACACAGACAGAAGTGCAGCGCGAGGGGAAGAGATGGAGAAAAAAACTTGGATGTGCTTGTGGTTTGTTGGAACAGGTGAGCGGTTTGTTCTCCAGAACAGCCATTACCAGCTCTCTGCAGCAGGACTGCAGTTGGCGCCGTGAACACTCTGTGTCTCCACCAAACGAGAGGCTTATTTCTTTTTTTCTCACAAAAGCAGTCATGACTAGTTCCCTCTGTTGAATTCTTGCTGCTGCCTCACATTTCCAATTTTATTTTGACAGAGATTTCCTCCAGAATCTAACAATAACAGCTTAAGAAAGCGAGTGTTTATCAACATCGATGCTCGTCTGACACGCGTGACTTTGTCGTTTTCAGCCAGTGTTTGATTTTGTTTTAAAGCTGCTCTAAATAAAGACACTCGTCAACAGTGGACGACAACACACACTCACACACTCACACACACTCACACACTCACACACTCACACACACTCACACACTCACACACACCACAACAAAAACACGGCCTTCAGCGTGGAATCGTTGTGATAGTAGGAAACAAATAATGTCCAGCTTTATTTGTCGACACAATAATGAGCCGACATTATTCCTAATTATGTATTAGTGTGTGTTAGGCCTCGCACCAGCTTTCAAAGGCACAATTACGTGTGTTGCTAAGTTACGTGGTTAAAATATACCAATCAGTGCTGCTGGACAAGGACGTGCTGTGTTGCCAAAACTCTGCAATGGTGAGTCTGGCCTGAGCTCAGGAAGTTTGATCCCGGCCCAGAGAATCCAGATCAGCTGTCAAAACTTCCATTTGTGGCGGCGAGACACAAACCCGGAGCGTCTTCCACTTCCACCGCACAATGAGTGCGGCGGCTGGCGGCCGCGGAGCCAGGCGGATATGAATGCAACAGATGGGATTTTAAAATTCAGCGTCAATTGTTCATCAAAACAGACAAAACAACAGGACATCTGTTTACCTGCTGGAGTGTCAATGTTCCTCGGCTCGTCTTTGTGCCGCCGTGTCGCCACGTCCTCACTCTCCTCTTCACAGGCCGCGCTGGGACTGTAGTGGCGCGGCTTCATCAGCAGCGACTTCCTCTTGTTGATGGGGGCGCCCTGCACCCCGTCTGCAGCGCCCCGCTTACGAGCCGAGGACCCGCACGGGCTGAGAGACACGAGAGGTCACGGAGGTCACTGGATCATGAATGTTATTTACACTTGAGTTGTTCCTGATTTAATCCAGCCTTTGTATGAAAGTCAACAGCATCTTACTAAGTGTAGTTTGATGGTTTTCATAATTATTTTGAACCTTAATTCAAACTCATTTGCTGAATATGTTATAATTTCATAGTTTCCCAACATGTCTTGTACACGTGTGACACACACACACACACACACACGCACACACACACGTATATATATTCGTGCTGCACTTGTAACATTCTCCTCATGTGACAAAAGCTTGTGTGCGTCCATGTGTGTGTTCGGTCATTGTCGCCAGACTCTGGTTGCAGAAGCTTGGGGTGCATTTGCTTCTCGACGAGGAATTATTGCGACTTTTGAAGATGATGTAATCATGCGCGGTTGCTCCTTCACCAGCTCTTATCCTCCCACACTTTTCCTTTGCTGATTTTCCACGCAGCCGTCAGGCAAAGTCTTTCTCAATGAAAACTAACAGCATTAGCTGCAACTTCCTGCTCTGCAGCAGCTGCTAATCAATGATTTTCCCTTTTTTAGAAACTTTTCAGGAACCGTTTCGTCTTTTCATTTTTTGTTCCGAGGCAGAAATGATGTTTTCTTACCTGAACGTGTCGGCGACGCAGTCCTTCATCTCTGTGACACACACATAATGAAGTCAGGTTCACCACAGCGTCCATTAATATACTTTTGATGATGTTTATTTGAGTGGATTATCAATAAGATGTTGATACATTTGTTTCACTGTAGAGAAAGTTTCTAGTTCAACTGACTGATGATGTTTCGATGAACAAACGTTCAATTCAAACACTTGTAAAGCATCGTGTTCGGTGTGGATGAAAGATTCTTGTAAACTCTCACCGTGATCGTTGACACTTTTCAGAGTTTGTTCGTCTCCGTCTGATTCCATCTGTGAAGAGAGAAGTTGATGATGATATTTCTTCACCTTCAGAGATGATTCTTATCTCCATCATTAAACAACGTCTTCTTAGTATTGAAACACACTCAGTTGTGTAGTCAAATAAAAGTGATCATATTGATCCGTGTGTGTGTGTGTGTGTGTGTGTGTGTGTGTGTGTGTGTGTGTGTGTGTGTGTGTGTGTGTGTGTGTGTGTGTGTGTGTGTGTGTGTGTGTGTGTGTGTGTGTGTGTGTGTGTGTGTGTGTGTGTGCCTCACAGCCTTTTTTATCATGGTAGATTTGAGTGAGAAACACAAGTGTTGTTCACACAGACTCACAAACAGGCTGGACGACAACAGTCGGAGCGAGAGAAGTTGTAATGAGACGACATAATGACGTTAAAGTAGTGAGTGTGTTTAGATAGTTGCTCAGATCCAGCCACTCTGTTGCTTGTGGCTCCCAAATAAAAGCTATTAAAGCTAATTATTCCAGCCTGATGGTGGCGTATCGTGGTCACAGGCCAGCGAGACGTGTGAGTCACAGGATACGCTGCTACTTTTCTCTGGTAATGGGAAACATGACTCCTCTCTCTGGTTTGCTGTTGTGATTGAAGGCACTGACCTGTCATACATTTATAATAGGGGAGCAGGTGTGGCAGTGATGGACCTTAATTTCCTTTAATAAACCTTTTATGTGGCTCACTCTTAATGCCACGCCGGGCCCTCAGAGGTCCTGCTCGTAATGGCTTCATTACTTTTGATTACGACGGCTCGTCCACACAAACAACGGCAACACTATAGATTACGTCGTGTCAAATAAATGTTGCTCATTAGTTCAGTGTTTTTGTTGTTGACTTCACTCTTTCTTTGTTTCCTTCTTTACAATATATTCTTCTTCACAATATACCTTTTTTTAGGATGATTTTCACTTCATGCTAAAAACATCTTGTGTTGTTAATGATGGACAGAGCGAGGTCCGGGGGCCGCGCGCAGGCCTTGACTGGATTTTTGTGTCGTGTGTTTATTTAATTTATTTATTTAATCCTTTATTTATTCAACTCTTACTCAAACTTCCTACAGTTTTATTTGTAGCTTCATGTTCCTGGAAAGTAAATACAAAAAACATTTTGTAACAAATGATCTTCTTTTTTTCCGTCTGTAAATAATTCCATATTTTCATGATTTAAAAATGAATATAAATATTTAATATATCACCTTCTCTACCTTGGGTTGTTGCTTGATGATCGATCTGTCCGACGGGTTGCCAGGTCCACTCTGTCCCCCCCGATCAACACGTACACACTTGTTGTGTCTCAGGACACGATCATGTACTTTATTGCCTGCACAAGAAAACACAAACACAAACACAAACATAAAGTGACTAATTACAACAAAACCAAGATAATGTGTACATTAAGCTGCAACTTCTTAGGCCTCAGTATGGAATTATTTATTTGTGTTTGCTTTGAAAAACACACTAATTACTGCTCGCGGACAAAAGTCGTCAGAAGAAAGACGTCGGGGCGTCACAGCGGCTCATTAGCATATGAAAGGAGGGTCTCATCATGTGCTGAATCATATTCTTCAGCTGCTTCTGCCTGGACCCGTCCTCAGGGGAGAGTCCACGGAGACCCCAGACTTTCTGTGTTAATCTGGCCGTCCTTGAGCCCGCCCAGTCCCCCTCACCCGCCCAGACCCCCTCAACCAGACCCCCTCAACCAGACCCCCTCATCCAGACCCCCTCGCCCATCTGCCTGCTCCCACCACAGACCCTCCCGTCCACGTCATGAATAACCATCTCGGTGATGATGGTTGTGACCGGCTCGTGTCTCGTCCTCTTGTTCTTGTGATCCTTGTGTAGATGCAGCTGCAGCATCTTCACAGTGACCTTGAGTCTTTGTGTCCTCGTGGTCCTGGTGGTCCTGGTGGTCCTGCATCCGTGCACTCGGGACCCTCTGCTGTAATTAACTGAGGCCGACGATCCCTCGTCAGAGTGAAAGTTAGATTCAATATACGTTTGCTTTAGATAAGCCGGAGCCGGCGAGATGATGGAGGCGAACGAGATTACAGGGAATAAGATTTGAAATGTCAGAGCGACTGCTGTGATTGGACGAGTGTGTTAATGTCATTATGTGTTTGATACAATACGTACGTAAACACAGCGGCTCTTCTTCACCTCAATGGTATCATCGTGAATTATAGTCGACGGATGGATGCTCTGTGCAAGGTCACTGTGTGTGTGTGTGTGTGTGTGTGTGTGAGAGTGTGTGTGTGTGTGTGTGTGTGTGTGTGTGTGTGTGTGTGTGTGTGTGTGTGTGTGTGTGTGTCGCCCCCCTCGCTCGCCCACCTCCTCCTTATCCCCGCGTCTTGTTTTTGTTTCCTGGTGCAGAAAAGCACACGGAGCGAAGGGTTAAAATTGGAATGGATTTAATTATGGAATGAATGGAATTATAATGTGCCTGCAGCAAGTTTTCCTCCTTATTTATTAAAGCAGCTGATGGGCCAGGTTTGATGAGCCACTTCTGGCATAATTGAGTCATCACACAAAGAGGGTTCCTCGCATTCAGAGTGGTTTTATCAGCAGCAAACAGACCTGATTACTGGCAATTACACTCTGATCTAGAGGAAGGAGGAAGAAAGGCTGAACGTACGGCGTCACTCGTGTGTTTAGAGTTTACCTCGGCATCGTTTTCAAGACTTTATTTACTTTCATATATCCGCTGGTCGCACGCGTGCAGGTGTGTTTCAGAAGGTCCGCCCACTGAAATCTGTCTCGCTGGGAAGGTGAGACTTTACCTGATGATCGCACCTTCACTGTGAGGCAGGTGGCGCTAGACACAGACAGAAGGTTCTTTTTTCATGCAGACGAGAAGATCTTTGAAGAGGATCAGATCTACTTTCAATAAAACACTCGTCGTTGTGAAGCTTTTTATGAAACTTTTCTCTTCAGCGGTTCATTCAACGCCAGGAATATTCAAGAGTTGAAGTGTTGATAATACTAGAGTCTGAATGAAACATTTCATTCACGACAAGAACCTTCTCAACTGCTGCTTCAAGAATCTTTCTGGGTCAAAGTTCACTCCGAACTGCTGCCTGAAGCGTTGGTTTTCTTCACTTTTGAACCTTTTTTATCCACTAGATGTTCAACAGCTGCTGATTCATAACTTTCTGGATCTTTCTCGTGTCATTTTAAAGATGCGGTGAAAAGTTTGTGAAGCAGATGTTCAGTGTTTCCACCCGTTTGGTCTGCTGTGGACACTTTGATGCCACGAAACAAGTCAAATTGTTTGTGAAGGAGTTTGTGAAGCATCTTCTGATCCTTGGATTCATCAGACTCACAAATCTTGAAGTCAACTGTGATTTCAGATATAACAGCCTCACAGCTACCCTGACGGCCAAGCAAAGTGTTTGTGCCTTTTGCCAAAGAGTACTTTTATGGATGAGCGTATTGGCATCTTCTCACTTCTCCAAGACAGCGAGGCTTCAATAAAAGAACAGAGCCACAGAAATCTTAACAGACAATTAGATGCTGGCGCTGCTGCCGCTTCAATCATTTGTTGTGATGGCAAAACTACAGGGGAAACTTGTTATTGGAGCCAGTTAGCAAGAGGCCCATAAAAGAGTCAGATGGTGACACCTTTGCCGAGGTGATTCATGCATCTTGTCATCGCTCTCCAAAGTCACGCCGAAGCCTTCCCTCTAAATTGAGTTCATCTGGAGCCGGACCACACGCCGCCGAGTCCACATCGTTTCTTCTCGCATCAAAGCACCCATTTCTCTTTTTCACCAAATTTCTTTTAGTTCCATTATGTTACGAAGCTTTGGATGATGAGCTATTTTAGTCCAGCCTTTCAATCCAATTAAGAACAAGCAAAATATTGGGACAAACAGAACCGGCGTCGTCGTCACTAACGCTGGCGCCGTGGAGTCGCTGGCGTGTTCGTCTCAATCTTTGCGTCGACGCACGAACCTGTCTGGAGCGAGGACAGGTGTTTGGGGGAAAACAAGTTCCAGCCCCGGCGAACAATGAGCAGAGTAATCCAGCTCATTGTTGGTCCGAGGAGGTTTTCACGCGGGAGGTCCGCTGAATGCTTCCAGGTGGTCGGCAATTTGAGAAACGTAGTAACCGTTCCAGCTAATCTCGCGGCACAAAAGGCAGGTCTCGGAGCTGGAGGCTCTCCGGGGCGACGGGGGAAAGTTTGGGCGACGAGAGGAGTCAGAGGCGGCGCCGCTGATTTCTAATCAGATTGCACTGAAGTGAACAGCTCGCTCGGCAGCTGTAGTCGTCCAGGGTTAATTACCTTCAGTGCTCGCTGTAAACGAGTCAGCTGGTCCTGTCATTAAACAACTCTGTCTCGCGTCTGCGTCCAGGACCAGCTTTAGCTCTTGACACACCTGAGAGTCCAGGCCGTGATCGAGTGCGTCTCTGCTGTGTTAGCGCGTCTGAAGACGCTCGCCGTACAGGCCGACGCCCCCTTTTTTTCACCTGTGTCGGCGTGATGTTGACATGATGTCACAGCTCGTCCTCGACATCACCTGCCGGGACATTTGCAGCTGATGAACCATACATTTGATTCTACGAGGCGCCGCAAGTTATGAGCTTCACAAACCTGTGTTCGTAGTATTACTGCGAGTACTACTCATCACCCTGTGTTCATAGTATTACTGCGAGTACTACTCATAAACCTGTGTTCGTAGTTTTACTGCGAGTACTACTCATCAACCTGTGTTCATAGTATTACTGCGAGTACTACTCATCACCCTGTGTTCATAGTATTACTGCGAGTAGCACTCATAAACCTGTGTTTGTAGTTTTACTGCAAGTACTACTCATCAACCTGTGTTCGTAGTTTTACTGCAAGTACTACTCATCACCCTGTGTTCGTAGTTTTACTGCAAGTACTACTCATCACCCTGTGTTCGTAGTTTTACTGCAAGTACTACTCATCAACCTGTGTTCGTAGTTTTACTGCAAGTACTACTCATCAACCTGTGTTCGTAGTTTTACTGCAAGTACTACTCATCACCCTGTGTTCATAGTATTACTGCAAGTACAACTTGTAGCCAAACCTGGAGTCGCTGAAGCTTCGGAGGTTTTCAAACATCCAGGTCAGGAAGTCAAACCGGAGAAAATATTATCAATAATATTATTGTAGTCCGAAGATTACGGTACATTATATTCATAAATACAAATGTGAACAGAAATGAACGATTGATTTTAAAAATCAAACGAAAACATTTGTCTCTTAAGATGATGTCAAGTGAGTGAAGAAAGTAGTTAATAAATATATATACAGTATATATATATATTTATAAAGATCTTTTTTAAATATGGATATTTTTGTGACATATTTCAAAAATATCGATCGTGTGTAAATGTTTAAACGACCATCACTGATTACAGCTTTATTTTATAAACGCTTCTCGATGAATGAAAAGATGGTGAAAGTGAAGATTGAACGTCGGATCAACAAGATTCATGTGTTTCTCGTGTTCAGACGTTTGTTTGTTCGCGTTAAAAACGCTCGGAGATCGTTTCGCCATCGATTCCCAACAATCTGTTTGCTCAGTGGCTCAGGAAGCTGAGGGAGTTTAAAGTGGTTTTTCCGCCACTGTAGGTTGAAATCCCTCGGCCACCTGGATTACAAACTCTAGTCCTTTAACTCATGCCAGTATAAATCCGTGTTAACTCGGCTTTACCTCTGGCATATGATTCTCAATCTGCGTAAGCTTTGTTTGGAAGGAGACGAACATAAGTATTCGCAGCAGGAAGAGTTTCTGGCGAAGAGTCGAGCGAGTAAACAAGGAGGAGAAACATCAGTTTATCAGACGGTGACGTCGTGTGACCGACCACGACCAGGTAGAAGAGTGTGCGTCGCCATAGCGACGGATACAAACTCAGCTCCATCGCACAAGATTCGGCGTATTGTCCGAGCGACATTATTTGCACAGTTGTTCAAACACACGAGCTGGTCCCGGACCAAGAGCCACCATGATAAAATAAAATATGGCACGAGCAGCCTGGAGGATCTAAATTAAGTATTATCCAATATCCATACAATCTCTCACACACACTCACACACACACACTTCTGGGCTAAGCCAGACTATTTTGTACTTAAAAGGTTAGCAAGGCTGTTTTGTGAGTTTGATCCAGACTCGCCAAACCAGCAGATGGTCCATGAATATGATTATATGCCCCAATAAAAGAAGTAATCTTTAACAAAATGTAAATTTGACTTAAGTCCAGGCTTTAATAAACACCATGGACTTTAACCCACTTTCCGAGCCGCGCATGATAAGCTAATGCACGTCTTTTTTTATCTTTTTATTGTCACTTAAACCAGTAACAAGTAAAGATCGTCTTCCAACGATTTATTTTGACGTGTTCGTGACGATACACTCGACTTGTTGCTGTTTGCAGAGAAACGACACTTTATTTCATTTAATAATAATATCATGGAAGCTTCAATCATTTAACATCACGTTGATTTAACGCAAGAATCACTTCATTATCATTTAAACACTAAATATTTCAATCGTACATCAGAGTCAAATATTAACGTAATGTATGAAAAACATTAGTTTTTATTTTAAAACGTTAAATAACATTTTCTGCACTTTCACCAAAAATATAGTTGAACTTTTTCTTGAATCACTACTTTTGGAACGAAAAGAAAATCCGTGATTATTTTAACTATTATTGGTAATGAAAATCTGTTTTTCTAATCCATCGATTTATTATTGACTCATCTTTCAGGCAGTTTGTTAACGAGTGGTTAAGAGTTAAAATGAACGAGTGGTTAAGAGTTAAAATGAACGAGTGGTTAAGAGTTAAAATGAACGAGTGGTTAAGAGTTAAAATGAACGAGTGGTTAAGAGTTAAAATGAACGAGTGGTTAAAAGTTAAAATGAACGAGTGGTTAAGAGTTAAAATGAACGAGTGGTTAAGAGTTAAAATGAACGAGTGGTTAAAAGTTAAAATGAACGAGTGGTTAAGAGTTAAAATGAACGAGTGGTTAAGAGTAAAGATGAACGAGTGGTTAAAAGTTAAAATGAACGAGTGGTTAAGAGTTAAAATGAACGAGTGGTTAAGAGTAAAGATGAACGAGTGGTTAAAAGTTAAAATGAACGAGTGTAAGAGTAAAGATGAAGAAGATCGTGGGTTGATCAGAGTGAAGAGACTCACCGAACCTCGTCCTCCTCCTGACACGAGGATCAGTCTCTCCAGGACCGTCCTCACTCGTCTCCTCACTCGTCTCCTCACTCGTCTCCTCACTCGTCTCCTCACTCGTCTCCTCACTCGTCTCCTCACTCGTCTCCTCACTCGTCTCCTCACTCGTCTCCTCACTCGTGTCCTCACTCGTCTCCTCACTCGTCTCCTCACTCGTGTCCTCACTCGTCTCCTCACTCGTCTCCTCTCTCGTGTCCTCACTCGTCTCCTCACTCGTCTCCTCACTCGTCTCCTCTCTTGTCTCCTCTCTCGTGTCCTCACTCGTCTCCTCACTCGTCTCCTCACTCGTCTCCTCACTCGTCTCCTCTCTCGTCTCCTCACTCGTCTGCGTCGCTGACTGTCTCTGATATTCAGCCGACGCTTCTTCCCTTCATTCACTTCACAACCAATCTCATTAGCCGCCGCGGATACAATGAGCGCGTTCTTCCTCCTGCGATGATGCTGAAGGTGAACCTCCAGGGCTTTTCCATCAATCAAAGCCACAAACTCAAGAGTTTGCTCATGGTTTTATATTTTAAACTGTGAATAAAAGTTGACACGCGTCACTAAGATCAATGTTTGTGATCTGAGTGTGTTCGTCGCACACACTGGTCCGGAGTCGTGTTGAATAAACGAGTGACTGAAGTGTCCAAAGGTAACTCAAGTGAACGTGAGGACATCTGTCCTCGGCCTCAGGGACGCGTCTCTCGGACGACTTGACCTCTGTTAGTGAAGACAAAACAAATGGCAGGAACAAAAAGAGCGGCTCAGCCCGGGACCACGAGCCGGGTCACTGGAGAGGTTCCAGACAAACGCCACCGTGGGAGGGAGGAAGAATAAAAAGGACAGAATCTCATTTTAACAGACCGCACACAATCTGGGCTCCCAGAACTATCTCTGCCTGACCGCCTTCTATTTATCCCTTATCAGTGTTTACCAACCGCTAGTTTTCTTTCATTCACACTGTGAGGCAGTTCTCTTACTATCAGTCAACAGCTGACACCGTGGAACAGCCTCAAAGGCGAGAGGAAGGGATCAAAACTAAACCAAA
Source organism: Callionymus lyra (assembly GCF_982586985.1). Taxonomy (NCBI): domain Eukaryota; kingdom Metazoa; phylum Chordata; class Actinopteri; order Syngnathiformes; family Callionymidae; genus Callionymus; species Callionymus lyra. The sequence goes on from NC_141833.1 coordinate 25,104,799, forward strand.
GCTGTTTAAACAATACAACAGAGGAAATAAATTCATAAATCCTAATTCTTCTCGGCCCACAAGGGTATAAGCAGATCCTTTCTAGTGAGGCCAGCAGAGCCGGCGCAGCCAACGAGGTACAATCAAGGTAGACGCGCAAATATATTTGGACAAAAACACACACAGGATTAAAAACATCTCATGTAATATTAATTAGGAACATTTCGCGTCCGTGTCAGAGCAGCGTTAGCATTAAAAGTTGACTTTGATCATGTTTTTAAAAACACGGAACAAATGATGCATCGAAAGAAAAACATGTTTAAATTAAATCTCCTTCATTTGTTTTATCAAATTGAAACGAGTGAAAGATCTGGGATTAATAATCTGTAAATGTTTAAAGCTCCACCTGACACACACACACACACACACACACACACACACACATTGTTTCTCTGATAACTGTGTAAAAGTAAGTAATTAATAACATTTATCCGTCGACAGCTGCGCGACAGCAGATGGATCGTTTCAGAGACTTTGTTGAATTAAATCCACGTCATTCGTTTCCTGGATTAACTGTTAAACAGGTAACATCCAGTCAACGTGGAATTATTGACATCCATTCACCAGGACTTGATTTCTGTTGGTTCTGGTTCTGGTGGTCCTGAGCGTCCTCAGGTACCACGGACAGTTCCACCAGGAGCCGCGAGTGTTGACGGAGAGACGCACAATGACTTATCTCAGGCCCGCACACACACACACACACACACACACACATGCTTGTGTTTGTGTAATTAACACGACGTGAGCAGGTGTCGCTTCACGACCTCACTTGGTTCTTTAACTTTGTGAAGTTTGTTCAGCAACACAACGATCAGACGCACACGTTTGGAAACACAACTCTTTACTCATCACACACACAACTGGAAAAAAGAAGAACGCAAACAAAAGCAACATTTGTTTATATTTGTTTAGGTTGAATAATATTTGTGAATATTGTCGAACGTTTGTTGATGTGTTTGAATATTTTTGTAAACATTTGTCGTATTTTAAATCTAACCAGTGATTAGTTTAGTTTAACTAGTTTAGTTTGTGTTTCATTAGAATTGTTGTGTCGCAAACAAACCAGTTTCTCGTTGTAATTATGGTTTGTTTAATTTAACGTACGCCGTAAACAAACTGAGAGTGAAAGATGCAAATTATATAAACTCACATTTATTGTGTATTTATCATCGTTTATATATTATATTTAATCACAAATGTAGATTTTTTTCTTATTTTAAACGTTTATTTATATAGTTTTCAATTATTCTTTTAAATATATTTAACATATAAAACTGAATTATTTATGATTTAAATCCGTGAGTCAAATATTGACTTGAACATAGTCTTGAATAAAATGATTAAAACATGATAATTATAATTAAAATAATAATATGTTTACTGTTGTATTATAATGAAGTAAATAAAGTCAACCTGACATTTGACTCTATTATTATCAACATGTTCTCGCGACGCTTCACACAAAAGTACTTTCATCTAAAACTCTTTAAGTTGTTCTTTAACAAGTTTCACTTCACAAACGATGTCAACACGAGACTTTAACACGTTTGTCAACAAATACGATGACACGAAGTGACAAACGTTGAAGTGACTCTTCAAGCGTCTCTGGATGGGTTGGACTCTCGCTGCTCTGAGGTCAGATGGGAAGAACACTTAGAGCTGCTAACACCTCGTAACGACACAAATCAAACTTCTGCACCAACCTGGAGCTGTGATCCCAGAACTTTGATTCTCTCCAGAGCTGCTGCTTTGAAAGGTAGTCCCGGGAATATGACATCCTGAGCCTTTGACAGCCTCAGATAAGCACCTGCGTCGTCTTTCTCTACGTCACACCATTCACAGCTTCAGCAGCACATTTGCACATCAACAGCCCCCCCCTCACCCTCCTCCCCCCTCACCCCCTCACCCTCCTCCCCTCCTCCCCCCTCCATCACTCCCCCCTCCATCACTCCCTCCTCCTCCTACGTCCACAACACAAACACAAGGAGGCAGATGCGTTCGCTCGCATCTACTCATGCGCAGACATGTGTGTGTGTGTGTGTGTGTGTGTGTGTGTGTGTGTGTGTGTGTGTGTGTGTGTGTGTGTGTGTGTGTGTGTGTGTGTGTGTGTGTGTGTGTGTGTGTGTGTGTGTGTGTGTGTGTGTGTGTGTGTGTGTGTGTGTGTGAGCGGCGCCACAACTACACTCAGATCAGCCTATTATTTATTTGATATCAGCTCCTCCTCCTTCTCCTCCTCCTCCTCTTCCTCCTCCTCTTCTTCCTCCTCCTCCTTCTCCTCCTCCTCCTCTTCCTCCTCCTCTTCTTCCTCCACCACCTCCTCCTCCTCCTCCTCCTCCTCCCCTGCTTTGTCATGGACCGGCTCGTGCCCTCCTCTTCCTCCTCCTCTTCTTCTTCCTCCTCACCTTCTCCTCACCTCCTCCTCTCCTCCTCCTCCTCCTCCTCCTCTCCTCCTCACCTCCTCCTCCTCCTCTCATCACTCCTCATGCAAATGAGCGGGTGTCACTCCTGAACAGATGGCCGCGGACGATAACAATGAGCACTTTCAGCGTCTGACACTTGATCGCTACGGCAACAACCAGAGTAGAAGATATGATGAAATCCCTTCATGCTGTCCAACCGTGTTCATGAGGGGTCTGAACACGTTAGCATGAGAGTTAGCATCAGAGCTAGCATCAGAGCTAAAATCAGAGCTAGCATAAAACCTAGCATCAGAGCAAGCATCAGAGTAAGCATAAGAGCTAGCATCAGAGTTAGCATCAGAGCTAGCATCAGAGTTAGCATCAGAGCTAACATCAGATCTAGCATGAGAGCTAGCATAAGAGCTAGCATCAGAGTAAGCATCAGAGTTAGCATCAGAGCTAACATCAGATCTAGCATGAGAGTTAGCATCATAGGTAGCTTTAGAGCTAGCATCAGAGCTGGTATCAGAGCTAGCATGAGAGCTAGCATCAGAGTAAGCATCAGAGCTAGCATCAGAGTTAGCATCAGAGCTAGCATCAGAGTTAGCATCAGAGCTTACATCAGATCTAGCATCAGAGTTAGCATCAAAGCTAGCATCAGAGTTGGCAACATAACTAGCATCAGAGCTAGCATGAGAGCTAGCACTAGCATCAGAGTTAGCATCAAAGCTAGTATCAGAGCTAGCATCAGATCTAGCATCAGAGCTAGCATCAGATCTAGCATGAGAGCTAGCATCAGAGTTAGCATCAGAGCTAGCATCAGAGCTAGCATGACGTCAGTGCTGAGGCCCCAGAGAGTCAACATTAAGGTCGTTGAGCAAACACAGCAGATCACAAAGACCACACTTGTGGGAGGAGCCACGGGGAACATAAGTGATACCATGAGACCCCCTCACTCCCCCAGAGACCCCCACTGATAGAGGGGTCACCCAACACCCCCCTCACCCTGGGTCCCCCGGGACTGACGTGTGAAGACAATAACGTCACGATCATGTGACGCTGCAGAATATATTAGTCAGACGGTTGATCCTGGTTTGATTAAACTCTGGAGATGATTTCAATATTGTGTCACTTTTGATCACATGTTTGTAATGATTTGAAAATACATGTCGTTAGTGATTCTATAATTGATTTAACAACATTTAACATTGATTTAAAATATACTTCGTTGACTTTAAATAAATAAAGGATGTAAAAGAAACATTCGAATCAGTCACAGAGAAAAATAATAAATATATCAACAATTATTTATTGTTATTATCACTAGTATTATGAAAACTGTTAGTATAAATAGTATTTTAGGTGTATAATTAGAAATACATGAACAATAATCCATATTGAAATATTTCTTGTCATTATGTGTCAACGTTGTAACATAAGAACGAACGATAATATATATATATATATACAATATTAACACTTTGATTTTTTTGTGATTAATTCTTATTTTGACTCATTTTTTAAGTCTTATAATTAACCATTAAGACATTTTCCTAAGAATATTTTAGATTTTATTAATAAACTAATTTGATATAATAATATAAAATAGTATACATAGCTTTAAAAATAACCAAGTTAGTGTATAAAATGTATTTGCTTTCATTTGCAATGAAAGGTATTTTCTTAATTGTACTTAATAAAATAGAATCATTGGACAGTAAAGCATCTGATCGTCCGTTTGAAAGAGTTTTGATTGTTTTCATGTCTTGAGTCGATACCAGAGTTCTTCTACGCTCGCTTGCTGGATCAATGGATGAAAGGATGGAGGGAGGGATGGATGGAGGGAGGGATGGATGGAGGGATGGAGGGATGGATGGATGGATGGATGGATGGATGGATGGATGGATGGATGGAGGGATGGATGAATAGAAAGATGATGGATGGATGGATGGATGAATAGAAAGATGATGGACGGATGAATAGAAAGATGATAGATGGATGGATGGATAGATAGATGGATAGAAAGATGGATAGAAAGATGGATGGATAGATAGAAAGATGATAGATGGATGGATAGAAAGATGGATGGATAGATAGAAAGATGATAGATGGATGGATAGATAGATGGATAGAAAGATGGACGGATGGATAGATAGAAAGATGATAGATGGATGGATGGATGAATAGAAAGATGATGGATGGATGGATGGATAGAAAGATGATAGATGGATGGATGGATGGATGGATAAATAGAAAGATGATGGATGGATGGATGGATGGATAGAAAGATGATGATGGATGGATGGATAGATAGATAGATAGAAAGATGATAGATGGATGGATGAATAGAAAGATGATGGATGAATGAATAGAAAGATGATGGATGGATGGATGGATGGATAGAAAGATGATGGATGATGGATGGATGGATGGATGGATAGATAGATGATGGATGATGGATGGATAGATGATGGATGGATGGATAGAAAGATAATGGATGCATAGAAAGATGATGGATGGATGGATGGATAGATAGAAGATAATGGATGCATAGAAAGATGATGGATGGATGGATGGATGGATAGAAAGATAATGGATGCATAGAAAGATGATGGATGGATGGATGGATGATAGAATGATAGTTCATGGACGACACGTGTGGAAAAGCATCATCTCTGCAAAAGAGTGGGTTGAACAGAATACGAGTCACATCAGGTTCACGTTTAAAAAGTGCTGTGTTTGTAAAAGTGTTTGATTGCGTTTACGAAGGTATTACTGAGGGTCACATGTGCGTCTAAAAGCTCTTTCACTGCAGATGATGTGTGTCACAGGCTGTTGTTGTCGAACTACACAAACGTGTGCGACTCGTTCTTCTAATGGATCACAGTGTACATGACCAGCTTCTCCTGGTCCTTCACCACTTGATGTGCTCAAGACCGCTCATTAGCATATATGCAAATGTTCACGGCATCATCTTCTACACAACACGTTAAGATTCCATCACTTCGTCTCTGGGCGGACGTGACCGTGACCTCCTCCCAACATGTGACTTTGAACTTCCTGTTGACACGACAAGAGAAATATTTAGATTTGTGCTGGTGAAGATTTGTCCAGACTCGAGTGTAAGATCTAGTCCAGGATCAAGTGTAAGATCTAGTCCAGGCTCAAGTGTAAGATCTAGTCCAGACTCGAGTCTAAGATCTAGTCCAGGCTCAAGTGTAAGATCTAGTCCAGGCTCAAGTGTAAGATCAAGTCCAGACTCGAGTGTAAAATCTAGTCCAGGCTCAAGAGTAAGATCTAGTCCAGACTCAAGAGTAAGATCTAGTCCAGACTCGAGTCTAAGATCTAGTCCAGGCTCAAGTGTAAGATCTAGTCCAGGCTCAAGTGTAAGATCAAGTCCAGACTCGAGTGTAAAATCTAGTCCAGGCTCAAGAGTAAGATCTAGTCCAGACTCAAGAGTAAGATATTTTGCAGACTCAAGACTAAGATCTAGTCCAGGCTCAAGTGTAAGATCTAGTCCAGACTCGAGTGTAAGATCTAGTCCAGGCTCAAGAGTAAGATCTAGTCCAGACTCAAGAGGAAGATCTAGTCCAGACCCGAGAGTAAGATCTAGTCCAGACTCAAGTGTGAGATCTAGTCCAGACTCAAGAGTAAGATTTAGTTCAGACTCAAGTGTAAGATCTAGTCCAGACTCAAGAGTAAGATCTAGTCAAGTGTAAGATCTAGTCCAGACTCAAGAGTAAGATCTAGTCAAGTGTAAGATCTAGTCCAGACTCAAGAGTAAGATCTAGTCAAGTGTAAGATCTAGTCCAGACTCAATTGTAAGATCTAGTCCAGACTCAAGTGTGAGATCTATTCCAGACTCAAGAGTAAGATCTAGTCCAGACTCAAGTGTAAGATCTAGTCCAGACTCAAGACTAAGATCTAGTCCAGACTCAAGAGTAAGATATACTCCAGACTCAAGAGTAAGATCTAGTCCAGACTCAAGTGTAAGATCAAGTCCAGAATCAAGTGTAAGATCTAGTCCAGACTCAAGACTAAGATCTAGTCCAGACTCAAGAGTAAGATATACTCCAGACTCAAGAGTAAGATCTAGTCCAGACTCAAGACTAAGATCTAGTCCAGACTCAAGAGTAAGATATACTCCAGACTCAAGAGTAAGATCTAGTCCAGACTCAAGAGTAAGATCTAGTCCAGACTCAAGAGTAAGATCTAGTCCAGACTCAAGTATAAGATCTAGTCCAGAATCAAGTGTAAGATCTAGTCCAGACTCAAGAGTAAGATCTAGTCCAGAATCAAGTGTAAGATCTAGTCCAGACTCAAGAGTAAGATCTAGTCCAGACTCAAGAGTAAGATATACTCCAGACTCAAGAGTAAGATCTAGTCCAGACTCAAGACTAAGATCTAGTCCAGACTCAAGAGTAAGATATACTCCAGACTCAAGAGGAAGATCTAGTCCAGACCCGAGAGTAAGATCTAGTCCAGACTCAAGTGTGAGATCTAGTCCAGACTCAAGAGTAAGATTTAGTTCAGACTCAAGTGTAAGATCTAGTCCAGACTCAAGAGTAAGATCTAGTCAAGTGTAAGATCTAGTCCAGACTCAAGAGTAAGATCTAGTCAAGTGTAAGATCTAGTCCAGACTCAAGAGTAAGATCTAGTCAAGTGTAAGATCTAGTCCAGACTCAATTGTAAGATCTAGTCCAGACTCAAGTGTGAGATCTATTCCAGACTCAAGAGTAAGATCTAGTCCAGACTCAAGTGTAAGATCTAGTCCAGACTCAAGACTAAGATCTAGTCCAGACTCAAGAGTAAGATATACTCCAGACTCAAGAGTAAGATCTAGTCCAGACTCAAGTGTAAGATCAAGTCCAGAATCAAGTGTAAGATCTAGTCCAGACTCAAGACTAAGATCTAGTCCAGACTCAAGAGTAAGATATACTCCAGACTCAAGAGTAAGATCTAGTCCAGACTCAAGACTAAGATCTAGTCCAGACTCAAGAGTAAGATATACTCCAGACTCAAGAGTAAGATCTAGTCCAGACTCAAGAGTAAGATCTAGTCCAGACTCAAGAGTAAGATCTAGTCCAGACTCAAGAGTAAGATCTAGTCCAGGCTCAAGTGTAAGATCTAGTCCAGACTCAAGAGTAAGATCTAGTCCAGAATCAAGTGTAAGATCTAGTCCAGACTCAAGAGTAAGATCTAGTCCAGACTCAAGAGTAAGATCTAGTCCAGACTCAAGAGTAAGATCTAGTCCAGACTCAAGACTAAGATCTAGTCCAGACTCAAGAGTAAGAGCTAGTCCAGACTCAAGAGTAACATCTAGTCCAGACTCAAGTGTAACATCTAGTCCAGACTCAAGAGTAAGATCTAGTCCAGACTCAAGTGTAACATCTAGTCCAGACTCAAGAGTAAGATCTAGTCCAGACTCAAGAGTAAGATCTAGTCCAGACTCAAGAGTAACATCTAGTCCAGACTCAAGAATAAGATCTAGTCCAGAATCAAGTGTAAGATCTAGTCCAGACTCAAGAGTAAGATCTAGTCCAGACTCAAGAGTAAGATCTAGTCCAGACTCAAGAGTAACATCTAGTCCAGACTCAAGAATAAGATCTAGTCCAGACTCAAGAGTAAGATCTAGTCCAGACTCAAGAGTAAGATCTAGTCCAGACTCAAGAGTAAGATCTAGTCCAGACTCAAGAGTAACATCTAGTCCAGACTCAAGAGTAAGATCTAGTCCAGACTCAAGAGTAAGATCTAGTCCAGACTCAAGAGTAACATCTAGTCCAGACTCAAGAGTAACATCTAGTCCAGACTCAAGAGTAACATCTAGTCCAGACTCAAGAGTAACATCTAGTCCAGACTCAAGAGTAACATCTAGTCCAGCTTCACTAGGTTCAAGCTTCACTGTTTGTAACCACAAGTCAAACTCTTGATTCTTTGAACTGCAGCCATGAGCTCAAGGGTGTGTGTGAGCCTCGTCTTTAAGACTTGTGTGTTCAAGTGTGTAGCACGTGTTTGTTGTGTTGTGTTCATTGAAGGTTCACGACGTTGATAATGACATGATAATGTCAACAGTTTCATAAGTCGCATGACCTCCTTGACCTCTGACCTTCAGCACCTGAGTCCTTCAATAAATCATCATTAAACTTCAAATCATCGTCAGAAAGAACCTGTCAATCAAAGTGGATCAGGAGAGAAAAGAGAAATTACCGAAAATAATCAATACGTTTTAAACGTGTTCAAACCTAAATCATTAAGACCAGAGTGTGTAGCTCAGAGTGTGTAGCTCCGGACACACACTGTGTGTGTAGCTCAGGACACACACTGTGTGTGTAGCTCAGGACACACACTGTGTGTGTAGCTCAGAGTGTGTAGCTCCGGACACACACTGTGTGTGTAGCTCAGGACACACACTGAGTGTGTAGCTCAGAGTGTGTAGCTCCGGACACACACTGTGTGTGTAGCTCAGGACACACTGTGTGTGTAGCTCAGGACACACTGTGTGTGTAGCTCAGGACACACACTGTGTGTGTAGCTCAGGACACACACTGTGTGTGTAGCTCAGAACACACTGAGTGTGTAGCTCAGGACACACTGAGTGTGTGGCTCAGGACACACTGAGTGTGTAGCTCAGGACACACACTGTGTGTGTAGCTCAGGACACACACTGTGTGTGTAGCTCAGAACACACTGAGTGTGTAGCTCAGGACACACTGAGTGTGTGGCTCAGGACACACTGAGTGTGTGGCTCAGGACACACTGAGTGTGTGGCTCAGGACACACTGAGTGTGTGGCTCAGGACACACTGAGTGTGTAGCTCAGGACACACACTGTGTGTGTAGCTCAGGACACACACTGTGTGTGTAGCTCAGAACACACTGAGTGTGTAGCTCAGGACACACTGAGTGTGTGGCTCAGGACACACTGAGTGTGTGGCTCAGGACACACTGTGTGTGTGGCTCAGGACACACTGTGTGTGTGGCTCAGGACACACTGAGTGTGTAGCTCAGGACACACTGAGTGTGTAGCTCAGGACACACTGTGTGTGTGGCTCAGGACACACTGAGTGTGTAGCTCAGGACACACTGTGTGTGTGGCTCAGGACACACTGAGTGTGTAGCTCAGGACACACTGTGTGTGTGGCTCAGGACACACTGAGTGTGTAGCTCAGGACACACTGTGTGTGTGGCTCAGGATACACTGAGTGTGTAGCTCAGGAAAAACACTGAGTTTGTATCTCAGAGTGTGTTGCTCAGAGTGTGTAGCTCAGAGTGTGTAGCTCAGGACACACACTGAGTGTGTAGCTCAGGACTGGTCTTTAATGTGGACCAGTAGATGTTTGTCGACACTTGTTGTGTCACATGTGTGCGACCATCACGTTCAAATGAGCACAAATCAACTCTTATGCAAATCACCTTTGAGCGAAACAAAGACATTGATTATGAAGTTTGTGCGACTCAAGCGTGTGCGAGTGATTCATGAGTCATTGATTTGCTATTGTTGAGTTGTGCGTTTACTTCCACTACACAATCATGGTTTGTTTCGCGACAATAAATCCAATCGAGACTCTCGTGTCTTGGTCTGAGCTGGAGATGTTTGTTTGTTTGTTGTGATTAGATATTGTTGTGGTCGTGAGGACGAACCTTCAGTAACTCGACCTCATTAGTATTCATGTGACCTTTAAAGACTCGTTTATGTCGAGTCACATGATTCACTTTTAACATCTTTCAAATCTGTTGATTCTTCTGTTGATCAACCTTCACATGATCAATGTTACACAACAACTACACAATCAATGACACTTTTGTCTCTGATGACTCGACTCAATGAATCATTTGATTCAATCATTTCATGACTTCTTCAAACACCAGCTGTTTTGATTGACACACGTCTGATCCAATCAAATCTCTCAGTGCTCAAGCCTCCCATTGGTTGACGTAACTCGTGGTCCAATCAGCTGCAGCTTCACTAACATGAGTATGTGAGTCAATGAAGTTGTTGTTATAGTAACACAATCAAACATGTCATGTGACTGAACTGATGACATCATCATCATCATCTTCATCTTCATCTTCATCATCATCTTCATCTTCATCTTCATCATCATCATCAACTTCATCATCTTCATCATCATCATCAGCTTCATCTTCATCATCATCTTCATCATCTTCATCATCATCTTCATCTTCATCTTCATCATCATCAGCTTCATCATCATCTTCATCATCATCATCATCATCAGCTTCATCATCTTCATCAGCTTCATCTTCATCTTCATCTTCATCTTCATCTTCATCTTCATCATCATCAGCTTCATCATCATCATCTTCATCATCATCTTCATCATCATCAGCTTCATCATCTTCATCTTCATCATCATCTTCATCTTCATCTTCATCTTCATCATCATCATCATCATCATCATCATCATCAGCTTCATCATCATCATCTTCATCTTCATCATCTTCATCATCATCACCTTCATCACCTTCGTCTTCATCATCATCAGCTTCATCATCATCATCTTCATCTTTATCATCTTCATCATCATCACCTTCATCACCTTCGTCTTCATCATCACCTTCATCATCTTCATCATCATCTTCATTATCATCTTCATCTTCATCACCTTCATCATCTTCATCATCATCACCTTCATCACCTTCGTCTTCATCATCACCTTCATCATCTTCATCATCATCACCTTCATCACCTTCGTCTTCATCATCACCTTCATCATCTTCATCATCATCTTCATCATCATCTTCATCATCATCTTCATCTTCATCTTCATCACCTTCATCATCTTCTTCATCTTAATCACTTTCATCATCTTCTTCATCTTCTTCATCATCATCTGATCTGAACATCTTTAACATGTTCGTGTCTTCAAAGTCAGACGTCATGTGACCTGCATGTCAATCAAGTGACGGATGGATGATGGACTGACGTATTTATAATATCTTGATTAACACACACTTGATCAAAGTATTGATCAAAGTATTGATCGTCTCCAGATTTTTGTTGCTGCTGCAGTGACATCTATCACCGCAGAGGGCGCTCTACACCCACTCTACAGACTCACGTGCTTTGAGCTTCAGGATCGATTTTCATCATCGATTAGAAAGACTTTGATTGTGACGAAAAAGATAATGATCTGTTTTTATTTTAATCTGATTTAAAAACTCTTGATTATTTAAATGATGATTTAATTAGTCATTTAAATGATGATTTAAATTACGATTTAATGAATGATTTAATTGCCGATTTAAACAATTATTTAAATGATAATTTAATTAATGATTTAATTGATGATTTCATTAATTATTTAAAATATGATTTAATTGATGATATAATTAATTATTTTAATGATGATTTATATAATGATTTAATTAAGGATTTAAATGATGATTTAAATGACGATTTAATTAATTATTTAAATGATGATTTAATTGATGATATAATTAATTATTTAAATTATGATTTAATTGATGATATCATTAATTAATTTAATGATGATTTAATTAATGATTTAAATGATGATTTAAATGACGATTTATTGGATTATTTAAATGATGATTTCATTAATCATTTAAATGGTTATTTAATTTAAGATTTAAATTTTGATTTAATTAATGATTTAAATGATTATTTAAATGAGCTTCTTGACGATTTAACATTTGATGTTATTGATTATTCTTCTGAAATGTTAAATGAGATCAATTTACGTTTATTTGTTCATTAACATTTAAATATTAAAACAGTTTTCTTTAATAAAAACATCAGTTAAAACGTTCATTTACACAAACGTTAATAAATGTTAATAGATGTTAATAAACGTTAATAAATGTTAATAAACGTTAATAAATGTAAATAAACGTTAATACATGTAAATAAACGTTAATAAATGTAAATTCACGTTATTAATGTAAATAAACGTTAATAAACATGTATAAACGTTAATTAATGTAAATAAACGTTAATGAATGTAAATAAACGTTAATAAATGTAAATAAACGTTAATACATGTAAATAAACGTTAATGAATGTAAATAAACGTTAATACATGTAAATAAATGTTAATAAATGTAAATAAACGTTAATGAATGTAAATAAAGGTTAATAAATTTAAATAAACGTTAATACATGTAAATAAACGTTAATAAATGTAAATAAACGTTAATAAATGTCAATAAACGTTAATACATGTAAATAAACATTAATACATGTAAATAAACGTTAATAAACGTTAATAAATGTAAATAAACATTAATACATGTAAATAAACATTAATACATGTAAATAAACGTTAATAAACGTTAATAAATGTAAATAAACGTTAATACATGTAAATAAACATTAATACATGTAAATAAACGTTAATAAACGTTAATAAATGTAAATAAACATGAATACATGTAAATAAACGTTAATAAACGTTAATAAATGTAAATAAACGTTAATACATGTAAATAAACGTTAATACATGTAAATAAACATTAATACATGTAAATAAACGTTAATAAACGTTAATGAATGTAAATGAACGTTAATAAACATGTATAAACGTTAATGAATGTAAATAAACGTCAATAAAGATGTATAAACGTTAATAAATCAGACACGATGCAGAGACAGTACTTCAAGCGAACATGTATATTCGCTCGAACCTTCAACACTTTTCGTCAGACTCTGAAGAAACTTCCTGATTTCTCGCCTCATCTCCAGATAGTGATAATACGATTTGTGTGAGAAACAAACTGGATTATGAGGCGATCGCTACATAAACAGCTTCTAAAAGGAGGCAGCTATTTTAAAAGAGGCTGAAGAAATGCAAAGAGGGATTTAAATTTTAATTTGAATTTATTCCAGCAAGTGAAAGGTTCTTTTGAGAAGGGATTTCAGCGAAGATGATGGTATTTAAAAGTGATAAACAAGCATCTAAACCTCCAGAGGAAAAACACTTCTTTCTAGTGTCGCTCGCGTCCAAAAGAAATACTAGTAATTAAAATGTAAATATGTGAGTTTGAACTGTGACTTCATGTCAACGTCACACTTTAACTTTCAAGACGTTCAACTGTCGTGACCGAGTCGCTCGCACAACACACACCAACGCTTGCATCATCCTGTCCAGACTTCATCCAGACACACTCACATCTGCAGTCACATGACGCGTCACCTGACCTGTCACATGACGCGTCACATGACTCGTCACCTGACCTGTCACATGACGCGTCACCTGACCTATCACATGATGCGTCACCTGACCTGTCACATGACGCGTCACATGACTCGTCACCTGACCTGTCACATGACGCGTCACATGACTCGTCACCTGACCTGTCACATGACCCGTCACCTGACCTGTCACATGATGCGTCACATGACGCGACACCTGACGCGTCACATGACCTGTCACATGACGCGTAACCTGACCTGTCACATGACCTGTCACCTGACCTGTCACATGACACGTCACCTGACCTGTCACATGACCTGTCACCTGACCTGTCACATGACGCGTCACCTGACCTGTCACATGACCTGTCACATGACCTAACACCTGACCTGTCACATGACCTGTCACATGACCTGTCACATGACGCGTCACCTGACCTGTCACATGACGCGTCACCTGACCTGTCACATGACCTGTCACCTGACCTATCACCTGACACGTCACCTCAACCACACTGACGCTGAACGTGTTCTGACACCTGGCGCTGACCCACCTGGCAACACTCCTCGTCAATACTATACAACACAGTATGTTTGTGTACAACTGTACCAGTGTACCAGTGTACTAGTGTACTTGTGAACAAGTGGACTAGTTTGCTAGTGTACTTGTGTACTGTATACTAGTGTACTGTGTACTAGTGTACTAGTGTACTTCTGTACTAGTGTACTGTGTTCTAGTGTACTAGTGTACAAGTGTACTAGTGTACTAGTGTACTTCTGTACTAGTGTACTGTGTACTTGTGTACTTCTGTACTGGTGTACTTGTGTAGTAGTGTACTAGTGAACTTGTGTACTAGTTTACTGTGTACGAGTGTACTAGTGTACTTCTGTACTAGTGTAATAGTGTACTAGTTCACTAGTGTACTTGTGTACTGTGTACTGTGTACTAGTGTACTAGTGTACTTATGTACTAGTGTACTTATGTTCTTGTGTACTCGTGTACTTGTGTACTTGTGTAGTAGTGTACTTCTGTACTGGTGTACTTGTGTAGTAGTGTACTAGTGAACTTGTGTACTAGTTTACTGTGTACGAGTGTACTAGTGTACTTCTGTACTAGTGTAATAGTGTACTAGTTCACTAGTGTACTTGTGTACTGTGTACTGTGTACTAGTGTACTAGTGTACTTATGTACTAGTGTACTTATGTTCTTGTGTACTCGTGTACTTGTGTACTTGTGTAGTAGTGTACTTCTGTACTGGTGTACTTGTGTAGTAGTGTACTAGTGAACTTGTGTACTAGTTTACTGTGTACGAGTGTACTAGTGTACTTCTGTACTAGTGTAATAGTGTACTAGTTCACTAGTGTACTTGTGTACTGTGTACTGTGTACTAGTGTACTAGTGTACTAGTGTACTTATGTTCTTGTGTACTCGTGTACTTGTGTACTGGTGTACTTATGTTCTAGTGTACTAGTGTACTTGTTTACTGTTTACTGTGTACTAATGTACTTGTGTACTAGTGTACTAGTGTACTTGTGTACTAGTGTACTGTGTTCTAGTGTACTAGTGTACAAGTGTACTAGTGTACTTATGTTATTGTGTACTAGTGTACTTCTGTACTGGTGTACTAGTGTACTTCTGTACTAGTGTACATGTGTACTAGTGTACTGTGTATGAGTGTACTAGTGTACTTCTGTACTTGTGTACTTGTGAACTAGTGTACTAGTGTACTAGTGTACTGTGTACTTGTGGACTAGTGTGCTTGTGTACTAGTGTACTTGTGTGCTTTTGGACTAGTTGACTAGTGTGCTAGTGTACTTGTGGACTAGTTGACTAGTGTACTTGTGGACTAGTGTACTGTGTACTGGGACTAGTGTACTACTGTACTTGTGGACAAGTGGACTAGTGTACTTGTGGACTAGTGTACTTGTGTACTGTGTACTGGGACTAGTGTACTACTGTACTTGTGGACTAGTTTACTTGTGGACTAGTGTACTAGTGTGCTAGTGCACTAGTGTACTTGTGTACTTGTGTACCAGTGTACTTGTGTACTAGTGTGCTCGTGTACTTGTGTACTAGTGTACTTAACATTGTTTAATTTTCTTGTTTCGATAAAAACTGGAGAAAAAAAGAAGTTAATCTTTTACTGAAATCATGTTGATCCTGGAATCTTAGTCACTGTAGCTGTTGATTCCATTATTGATCGTATTACTGATCATGTTATTGATCATGTTATTGGTCATATCATTATATAGTATTGATCATGTTATTGGTCATATCATTATATAGTATTGATCATGTTATTGGTCATATCATTATATGGTATTGATCATGTTATTGGTCATATCATTATATAGTATTGATCATGTTATTGGTCATATCATTATATAGTATTGATCATGTTATTGGTCATATCATTATATGGTATTGATCATGTTATTGGTCATATCATTATATGGTATTGATCATGTTATTGATCCAGTCACTGATCATACTATTGATGAATTATTGTGGTAAGGTTGTTTCTATTATGGTCAGTTGACGACAGAGTGACATCTAGTGGAGGTGAGTCACACTGCAGTCACATGACTCTCCTCCTGCGCTGGTGTCGCTGCCAAACTAGAAACTCCCTTCGGCCCCGAAACCTTCAATAGACGAGGCCTGGAGCCAAGACTGGAGCCAGAGAGAAACAACTATTATGTTCGTACCTGAAAATATGTTTGTTCGACTGCGAAGTGTTGATAATTCTGTCACCAAGAAATGTCAAGATTTAATTTGACATTTGTTGTTATAATCTTGAACATCATGAAATCAATAAAAACATGATCACATGATGGATTTATTCGACGTCTAACATCAACAAAGCAACCAAACACAACAAAACACTCACAGCAGGAAAGTTGCAGGTTTGATTTCCTTTCATTCAATGTGTGTATATTGTGTGTGTGCGGAACTCTGGTTTCCTCCCACAGTCCCCGAGCATAGAGAGGTTCATTGATGATGAAGATGAAGATGTAGATGAAGATGAAGATGAAGATGATAAAGATGATGATGAAGATGATGATGATGATGAAGATGAAGATGAAGATGGAGATGAAGATGATAAAGATGATGATGAAGATGATAATGATGATGATGAAGATGAAGATGTAGATGAAGATGATAAAGGAGATGATGATGAAGATGAAGATGAAGATGATGATGAAGATGAAGATGATGAAGATGATGAAGATAATGATGAAGATGATGATGATGAAGATGTTGATGATGAAGATGTAGATGAAGATGATAAAGATGATGATGATGAAGATGAAGATGAAGATTAAGATGAAGATGAAGATGAAGATGAAGATGATGATGATGATGAAGATGAAGATGAAGATGAAGATGATGATGAAGATGATGATGATGATAAAGCTGATGATGATGAAGATGATGATAAAGATGATGAAGATAATGAAGATGAAGATGATGGTGATGAAGATGATGATGATGGTGATGAAGATGATGATGATGAAGATGATGATAAAGGTGATGATGATAAAGATGATGATGATGATGATGATGGTGATAAAGATGACGAAGATAATGAAGATGATGAAGATGATGAAGATGATGATGATGATGAAGATGATGAAGATAATGAAGATGATGAAGTTGATGATAAGATGATGAAGATAATGAAGATGAAGATGATGGTGATGAAGATGAAGATGATGGTGATGAAGATGATGATGATGAAGATGATGATAAAGGTGATGATGATAAAGATGATGATGATGATGATGATGGTGATAAAGATGACGAAGATAATGAAGATGATGAAGATGATGAAGATGATGAAGATGATGATGATGATGAAGATGATGAAGATAATGAAGATGATGAAGATGATGATAAGATGATGAAGAAAATGAAGATGAAGATGATGAGGATCTGAATTGTTTATCCATATTGTTCCTCCTGTGCCTCTCGCCCCGAGTAGCTGGGATCGACTGCAGCATGACTTGGGAATGAAATGAATCGACGAGAATATAATGTTTTCTTGTTCACGACTGAGACGGTTGATTATTCATGTGTCCCAGCAAGCCAGGGGAAATAAGTTTAACATTAATATGTCGTTTTCATTTTATCATGTTACATTATGCAAATGTTTAATGTTTGTAGGTAAATAGAAAATAATGCTGCAGACAAACTTAGTTAGTCACGTAGTTGAACTACTACTAAAGTGTGTATTTATTATCATCGTTAATATATCGACAGTAAAATAGTTAAATGTACAAGAAGGTTTATTGTTAGTCGTTGATATTGAATCGTAGTCATGAGTCTGTCAGTAAATAAATTCTATTGATGGATCTTGAGCGTTGCTCGTGGGTTGAGGCAGGATCTGCTCACTGAGGCTCCAGAGATGTTGAGGTTGTTTATCTCTGGCTGCGTCCCAGCGTCGCACAAAGCTTTGAACGGACCCACTACTGCGAGACAAGCAGCTTTTCAAACTCACAAGGAAAAGTTTTCAGCATTAAAGTGTCTGCGGAGCCGCATTAGCATGAGAAGAGAATCAACATTCTCCGTTACACACTCCACCTGGACGCACACCAACGTGCTTGTCAGAAGTCCACCCACCGCACTGGCTAACACTGAAAGACCTCCTGGGGACCAGTGACCATTCACTCTGCTGCACCTGTGACTGGGTTTTGTTTGCTATTTTCTGCTTTGTCTTTTCCTGGCAGCTCCGTATCATCGGAGACACACTTTCTCTCAAAAGGAATTCTCCAGACCAACAATGTGGTTTGTTTGTTCCGCGGATATGGCAGAGAGTCACACACACACATGTACACACACCTATACACATGTACACACACCTATACACATGTACACACACCTATACACATGTACACACACCTATATACATGTACACACACCTATACACATGTACACACACATGTACACACACCTATACACATGTACACACACCTATACACATGTACACACACCTATACACATGTACACACATGTACACACACCTATACACATGTACACACACCTATACACATGTACACACACCTATACACATGTACACACACATGTACACACACCTATACACATGTACACACACCTATATATATGTACACACACCTATACACATGTACACACACCTATACACATGTACACACACCTATACACATGTACACACACATGTACACACACCTATACACATGTACACACACCTATATACATGTACACACACCTATACACATGTACACACACCTATACACATGTACACACACCTATACACATGTACACACACATGTACACACACCTATACACATGTACACACACCTATACACATGTACACACACCTATACACATGTACACACATGTACACACACCTATACACATGTACACACACCTATACACATGTACACACACCTATACACATGTACACACACACCTATAGACATGTACACACATGTACACACACCTATACACATGTACACACACCTATACACATGTACACACACCTACACACATGTACACACACCTATACACATGTACACACACCTATACACATGTACACACACCTATACACATGTACACACACCTATACACATGTACACACATGTACACACACCTACTGTATACATGTGTACACACACATATATACATGTACACACATGCACACACACCTATACACATGTACACACACATGTACACACACCTACTGTATACATGTGTACACACACATATATACATGAACACACACATGCACACACACCTATACACATGTACACACACATGTACACACACCTACTGTACACATGTGTACACACACATATATACATGTACACACACATGCACACACACCTATACACATGTACACACACCTATACACATGTACACACACCTATACACATGTACACACACCTATACACATGTACACACACCTATACACATGTACACACACATGTACACACACCTACTGTATACATGTGTACACACACATATATACATGTACACACATGCACACACACCTATACACATGTACACACACATGTACACACACCTACTGTATACATGTGTACACACACATATATACATGAACACACACATGCACACACACCTATACACATGTACACACACATGTACACACACCTACTGTACACATGTGTACACACACATATATACATGTACACACACATGCACACACACATATATACATGTACACACACATGCACACACACATATATACATGTACACACACATGCACACACGTGCATACATGTACACATGTATAAATAAATGTAAAAATAAATGTTTGGATAAATTTGTCAAAATGTCAAAATAAATAAATGACTCTAATTTAATTTTTTTTAAAGAATTGAGCTATTTTCCGTATAAATACACATTTTGACATTTATTTATACATTTTGACATTTATTTATACATTTTGTCATTTTGTTTTGGATGTATTTAGGTTTTTATACATTTTGTCATTTTGTCATTTCGTTGTCCGTATGCAAATGAAGTGGGCGGGTCGAACATCAGGCTAAGGCAGTGATTGGTTACAGCTTTGGATCAACTACCACTGCCTTGAGAGCATCACACGTTCATCACACGTTCATCACATGATCATCACATGTTCATCACACGTTCATCACATTATCATCACACGTTCATCACATGTTCATCACATGTTCATCACACGTTCATCACATGTTCATCACACGTTCATCACATGTTCATCACATGTTCATCACATGTTCATCACACGTTCATCACACGTTCATCACATGTTCATCACATGATCATCACACGTTCATCACATGATCATCACATTATCATCACATGTTCATCACACGTTAATCACATGTTCATCACATGTTCATCACACGTTCATCACACGTTTATCACACGTTCATCACATGTTCATCACATGATCATCACACATTCATCACACGTTCATCACACGATCATCACACGTTCATCACACGTTCATCACATGTTCATCACATGTTCATCACACGTTCATCACATGTTCATCACATGTTCATCACATGATCATCACACGTTCATCACATGTTCATCACATGTTCATCACATGATCATCACACGTTCATCACACGTTCATCACATGATCATCACACGTTCATCACATGTTCATCACATGTTCATCACATGATCATCACATGTTCATCACATGTTCATCACATGTTCATCACATGTTCATCACATGTTCATCACATGTTCATCACACGTTCATCACATGTTCATCACATGTTCATCACACGTTCATCACATGATCATCACACGTTCATCACATGATCATCACACGTTCATCACATGTTCATCACACGTTCATCACACGTTCATCACATGTTCATCACATGATCATCACATTATCATCACACGTTCATCACACGTTCATCACATGTTCATCACACGTTCATCACATGTTCATCACATGTTCATCACATGATCATCACACATTCATCACATGATCATCACACGTTCATCACATGATCATCACATGATCATCACATTATCATCACATGTTCATCACACGTTCATCACATGTTCATCACATGTTCATCACATGTTCATCACATGATCATCACACGTTCATCACACGTTCATCACACGTTCATCACACGTTCATCACACGATCATCACACGTTCATCACACGTTCATCACATGTTCATCACATGTTCATCACATGTTCATCACACGTTCATCACATGTTCATCACATGTTCATCACATGTTCATCACATGTTCATCACACGTTCATCACACGTTCATCACACGTTCATCACATGATCATCACACGTTCATCGAAAGTTCATCACATGATCATCACACGTTCATCACATGATCATCACACGTTCATCACATGATCATCACATGATCATCACACGTTCATCACATGTTCATCACATGATCATCACATGTTCATCACATGATCATCACACGTTCATCACATGTTCATCACATGATCATCACACGTTCATCACACGTTCATCACATGATCATCACACGTTCATCACATGATCATCACATGATCATCACACGTTCATCACATGATCATCACACATTCATCACATGATCATCACACGTTCATCACATGATCATCACACGTTCATCACATGATCATCACACGTTCATCACACGTTCATCACACGTTTATCACATGTTCATCACATGTTCATCACATGATCATCACACGTTCATCACATGATCATCACACGTTCATCACATGATCATCACACGTTCATCACATGTTCATCACATGTTCATCACATGATCATCACACGTTCATCACATGATCATCACACGTTCATCACATGATCATCACACGTTCATCACATGTTCATCACATGTTCATCTCATGTTCATCACATGATCATCACACGTTCATCACTACAGTCGCTGCAGGATCAATAGTTTTCAGATCGACATCCATTGCTGTGTTTTGTTTTACCTTTTTAACCAATCACGGCCTTAGACTGATGTTGGACCCGCCCACTTAATTTGCATACAAACAACAGAAAGTATAAATGTATAAATAAATAGAAGACACAACGTATTAATGACAAAATGTGTATTTATACGTAAAATACAAAATTAAATCAGACGTCTTTTATTTATTTTGACATATTGATATTCATCCAAACATTTATTTACACATTTATACATTTATTTATACATACATGTATGCACATGTACACACACACACATGTATATACTTACACACACTTACACACATACACATGTAAACACACGTACACACACGTACACACACACACATGTATAGACTTACACACACTTACACACATACACATGTAAACACACGTACACACATGTACACACACACAAGTATAGACTTACACACACATACACACCTACACATGTAACACACGTACACACACACACATGTATAGACTTACACACACTTACACACATACACATGTAAACACACGTACACACACGTACACACACACAAGTATAGACTTACACACACATACACACCTACACATGTAACACACGTACACACACGTACACACACACACATGTATAGACTTACACACACATACACACCTACACATGTAAACACACCTACACACATGTATAAACTTATACACACATACACACCTACACACATAAACACACATACGCACACACCTACACATGTAAACACACCTACACACACACGTACACACACACACATACACACCTACACACGTAAACACACGTATGCACACACCTACACACACACACATGTTTAAACTTACACACACATACACACCTACACATGTAAACACACATACGCACACACGTACACACACACATGTATAAACTTACACACACCTACACATGTAAACACACCTACACACACACGTACACACACACATATGTATAAACTTACACACACATACACACCTACACATGTAAACACACCTACACACACACGTACACACACACACACATGTATAAACTTACACACACATACACACCTACACATGTAAACACACCTACACACACACGTACACACACACACACATGTATAAACTTACACACACATACACACCTACACATGTAAACACACCTACACACACACGTACACACAGACACATGTTTAAACTTACACACACATACACACCTACACATGTAAACACACGTACGCTCACACGTACACACACACATGTATAAACTTACACACACATACACACCTACACATGTAAACACACCTACACACACACGTACACACACACACATGTATAAACTTACACACACATACACACCTACACATGTAAACACACCTACACACACACGTACACACACACACATGTTTAAACTTACACACACATACACACCTACACATGTAAACACACGTACGCACACACGTACACACACACATGTATAAACTTACACACACCTACACATGTAAACATACCTACACACACACGTACACCCACACACATGTATAAACTTACACACACATACACACCTACACATGTAAACACACCTACACACACACGTACACACACACACACATGTATAAACTTACACACACATACACACCTACACATGTAAACACACCTACACACACACGTACACACACACACATGTAT
The DNA here is from genome assembly GCF_982586985.1 of Callionymus lyra. Lineage (NCBI taxonomy): Eukaryota > Metazoa > Chordata > Actinopteri > Syngnathiformes > Callionymidae > Callionymus > Callionymus lyra. Next base: position 25,128,540 of record NC_141833.1, read on the forward strand.
AAACTTACACACACATACACACCTACACATGTAAACACACCTACACACACACGTACACACACACACACATGTATAAACTTACACACACATACACACCTACACATGTAAACACACCTACACACACACGTACACACACACACATGTATAAACTTACACACACATACACACCTACACATGTAAACACACGTACGCACACACGTACACACACACATGTATAAACTTACACACACATACACACCTACACATGTAAACACACCTACACACACACGTACACACAGACACATGTATAAACTTACACACACATACACACCTACACATGTAAACACACCTACACACACGTACACACACACACATGTATAAACTTACACGCACATACACACCTACACATGTAAACACACCTACATACACACGTACACACACACACATGTATAAACTTACACACACATACACACCTACACATGTAAACACACCTACGCACACACGTACACACACACACACACATGTATAAACTTACACACACATACACACCTACACATGTAAACACACCTACACACACACGTACACACACACACATGTATAAACTTACACACACATACACACCTACACATGTAAACACACCTACGCACACACGTACACACACACACACACATGTATAAACTTACACACACATACACACCTACACATGTAAACACACCTACACACACACGTACACACACACACATGTATAAACTTACACACACATACACACCTACACATGTAAACACACGTACACACACACGTACACACACACACATGTATAAATTTACACACACATACACACCTACACACGTAAACACACGTATGCACACACCTACACACACACACATGTATAAACTTACACACACATACACACCTACACATGTAAACACACCTACACACACGTACACACACACACATGTATAAACTTACACGCACATACACAACTACACACACACACACCTACACACACGTAAACACATGTACACACACACACACAGTGAACCGTGACACAGGAACAGGAAGTAAGTCTCAAACAGGAAGTTTACCGTGGCGGTTCTGGCGGTTCTGGCGGTTCTGGCGGTTCTGGCGGTTCTGGCGGCGTCGACGTTCCTCGCAGGTCAACTTGGACCGGTTCTCCTCGGACGGCTCATCCGGCTTCTCCACGGTCCTGGACCTTCGAGAGCTGCTTTCCCGTTTTCCAAAGGACTTTAACACAATCGCTTTGTGCGCCGCTTTCATTGTTGTGTGTCGAACATCCACGACTTCAGGTTCATCCTCGGCTGAGCATCTGCCCTCGTTCTGGCGCCGCAACCTGAGCATCTATTGTTTCTCGTCTCACTCTGGCATCTTTGACACATTGTTTCCTCTGACGGTTGTTTCTCCAAAGACAATAACTTCTGCACGACTCGCCTGCACAGCAGACGCACAAACATGGAACCTTGACGTCTGGAGTGTTTCAGTCACAGATCAGGATTAACTAGTTCTGGACCCGCGGTGCCAACGCCGGTCCACGTCCTCACGCTGCAAATCCAGTTGTCGCTAAATACAGGAAGAACTTAAGTCCCGGCGAACAGAGAGAAGACGGATCAGGACGACGCTCAGCTTCTCAGAAGCACTTTCACAACCAGGTTCAACAAATATGCAAAGTCCAGATCAGAACGATCCTTTGATCTGCAGCCGAGTTCCAGCTCCGGCTGTTGTTGTCAACACTTGTGTGAACCTCAGCGTCTCTCAGGTGATCCACTCACCTGCTGCAGCACCAGTCGCACAAACAGGCTCAAGAATCACACGCTACACAACTTTGCTGACCAACTTCGCTTGTTTTGACGCACAAAGAGAAACGCTGTCCCTTCAAAAACAACAGCATAACTCGGGTCACGGCGGGGGGTGCAGCAGCACAGCGGGGGGCGCAGAACAAATGAGCTCCTGACTGGACCTCGCTTCCCGGGCCGAGGCCGCAGTGACGGCACCGGCTGACACGCACACCAACAACACAACTCTTGTACAACTTCTGCTCTCGACGCTTTCAAATGAAAACAGTTTTAACGGCAGAACTTTTCCTTGACCTTCGACCCTTAAACAAGAATAAGTTTGTTGACATTTCTGTTCATCAAACATGATGTTGAAGCTTCATGAAGCGTCGCCGTTACTTTCAGAGCCCAGTAGGAGGCGCTGTCGGCTCAATGTTCGCTGATAGTATATGATTGTATGAAGGCAGGAGAAGGGACACCCTGGAAAGCGGATAGAAAAAGATGACAGATCATAGTAGTGTTTGTTGAGCTGAAGGTTCAAGTCCTGCCCTCTGGCTCAGCTCTTAAAGAATCACCTCCATGAAACAAACGTAATCATGTATTCAAACTCAAGACTGTGGGAGGAAACCAGAGTTTTTATCGACGTCTCATGAAAGAAACACGACTTGTTCCAAATGAAAAGAGAATAAATATAAATATATAGTATCTCGTATAGTTTGGACCTGAGAGAAGGTTCTGGTCCATGAGTGTCTTCTGGAAACATCTAAACCTTCATGTTTTAAAGATTCTGTCAAGATCCGCTCGATTAATTCCATGAAACACGTTCGTAGCTTCGACACGAACTCCTCGACTTGTTATTCTTTCCTGCCAACGAGTCTGAGTTCAGTCGCTGCTCATTTCATTAGCGAACGAGTTCATCCCTCGCTTCTGCACTTTCACTGGAAACTAAGTGAGCAAAAGTCTGGACTTCAGAGGCTTTAATATCAACAATAACTGTGTTATTACATTAGCTTAGCACGTTAGCTTAGCATGTTAGCTTGCTCATGCTACGAATACACGTCGTTTTAAAGAGTGATCGTGTCAAACTTAGTTATATTGATTATAACCAGGTCGTGTTGCTGTGATTGGTTCACAGGAGTGACATCCATACGAACATATACGTCTAATTCTCTAGAAGATCTCTGGACGATGAAACCCTCTCAGGTCTGGAAGCTGCGACGGAGCTTTTTTAGGAAAACCTGGAAGAGGATTTGTTCGTAGCGAGAACAGAATGTACCATATTCTTGACCCGTCTGCCTCGACACTCGTGGAGTCGGTTCTGGACTGAATGGATGGACTGGTGAGGCGGCAGTTGTGTGGCGGCGGGTGCGAGCGGCACATATGCATTATGGGAGAAAATTGAGAAATGACAGATTCCGGGTGTGATTGTGAGCGAATGACTAACTACGAGCTGCAGGCTGTCGCGCCGCACAAGCAGTTTGCACATGAGTTTATCTTGTCAATCAGATTCCTGGAAGAGAAGAGGTGACTGATAACTTGAATTAATTATTTTCTTATTGCATGCATGTGTTAATTCATGGTAATTTATGTCCCTTACAGGCCCGAGCCAGAATATCCCGAGTAAAGCGCCACCTCTGGCACGAAGATCACCCGCCGCTCTCTGTGCATATATTTATGTTCAGTGAAAGAGTTTTAATCCTGTTGGAACAACACTCGCTGCCAACCCTCGTTTTTAAATGTACTTTTAAGCCGTTCATGGTCGTTTTTTCTTAACAACTGAACAGGCAGTTTGTGCCGTGAAGGGATTTGAAAGTTGCATTTTTTATACGCCACTGAAAACACATCCAACCTCTTCCCGCCGGATAATTGTAGCACTTTTAGCATTTTACCTCCTCAGTCAACGAGGTTCACACTTGATCATCTTTAAACTCTTAACTAGTGTAACGTCCTCTGATCATCTTTAAACTCTTAACTAGTGTAACGTCCTCTGATCATCTTTAAACTCTTAACTAGTGTAACGTCCTCTGATCATCTTTAAACTCTTAACTAGTGTAACTTCCTCTGATCATCTTTAAACTCTTAACTAGTGTAATGTCCTCTGATCATCTTTAAACTCTTTACTAGTTTAACGTCCTCTGATCATCTTTAAACTCTTAACTAATGTAACTTCCTCTGATCATCTTTAAACTCTTAACTAATGTAACGTCCTCTGATCATCTTTAAACTCTTAACTAGTGTAACGTCCTCTGATCATCTTTAAACTCTTAACTAGTGTAACGTCCTCTGATCATCTTTAAAATCTTAACTAGTGTAACTTCCTCTGATCATCTTTAAACTCTTAACTAGTGTAACGTCCTCTGATCATCTTTAAAATCTTAACTAGTGTAACGTCCTCTGATCATCTTTAAACTCTTAACTAGTGTAACGTCCTCTGATCATCTTTAAACTCTTAACTAGTGTAACTTCCTCTGATCATCTTTAAACTCTTAACTAGTGTAACTTCCTCTGATCATCTTTAAACTCTTAACTAATGTAACGTCCTCTGATCATCTTTAAACTCTTAACTAGTGTAACGTCCTCTGATCATCTTTAAACTCTTAACTAGTGTAACGTCCTCTGATCATCTTTAAACTCTTAACTAGTGTAACGTCCTCTGATCATCTTTAAACTCTTAACTAATGTAACTTCCTCTGATCATCTTTAAACTCTTAACTAGTGTAACGTCCTCTGATCATCTTTAAACTCTTAACTAGTGTAACGTCCTCTGATCATCTTTAAACTCTTAACTAGTGTAACGTCCTCTGATCATCTTTAAACTCTTAACTAGTGTAACGTCCTCTGATCATCTTTAAACTCTTAACTAATGTAACGTCCTCTGATCATCTTTAAACTCTTAACTAGTGTAACGTCCTCTGATCATCTTTAAACTCTTAACTAGTGTAACTTCCTCTGATCATCTTTAAACTCTTAACTAGTGTAACGTCCTCTGATCATCTTTAAACTCTTAACTAGTGTAACGTCCTCTGATCATCTTTAAACTCTTAACTAGTGTAACGTCCTCTGATCATCTTTAAACTCTTAACTAGTGTAACGTCCTCTGATCATCTTTAAACTCTTAACTAGTGTAACTTCCTCTGATCATCTTTAAACTCTTAACTAGTGTAACGTCCTCTGATCATCTTTAAACTCTTAACTAGTGTAACGTCCTTTGATCATCTTTAAACTCTTAACTAGTGTAACGTCCTCTGATCATCTTTAAACTCTTAACTAGTGTAACGTCCTCTGATCATCTTTAAACTCTTAACTAATGTAACTTCCTCTGATCATCTTTAAACTCTTAACTAGTATAACGTCCTCTGATCATCTTTAAACTCTTAACTAATGTAACTTCCTCTGAACATCTTTAAACTCTTAACTAATGTAACTTCCTCTGATCATCTTTAAACTCTTAACTAGTGTAACGTCCTCTGATCATCTTTAAACTCTTAACTAGTGTAACTTCCTCTGATCATCTTTAAACTCTTAACTAGTGTAACGTCCTCTGATCATCTTTAAACTCTTAACTAGTGTAACTTCCTCTGATCATCTTTAAACTCTTAACTAGTGTAACTTCCTCTGATCATCTTTAAACTCTTAACTAGTGTAACGTCCTCTGATCATCTTTAAACTCTTAACTAGTGTAACTTCCTCTGATCATCTTTAAACTCTTAACTAGTGTAACGTCCTCTGATCATCTTTAAACTCTTAACTAGTGTAACTTCCTCTGATCATCTTTAAACTCTTAACTAGTGTAATGTCCTCTGATCATCTTTAAACTCTTAACTAGTGTAACTTCCTCTGATCATCTTTAAACTCTTAACTAGTGTAACGTCCTCTGATCATCTTTAAACTCTTAACTAATGTAACTTCCTCTGATCGTCTTTAAACTCTTAACTAGTGTAACGTCCTCTGATCATCTTTAAACTCTTAACTAGTGTAACTTCCTCTGATCATCTTTAAACTCTTAACTAGTGTAACGTCCTCTGATCATCTTTAAACTCTTAACTAGTGTAACTTCCTCTGATCATCTTTAAACTCTTAACTAGTGTAACTTCCTCTGATCATCTTTAAACTCTTAACTAGTGTAACGTCCTCTGATCATCTTTAAACTCTTAACTAGTGTAACTTCCTCTGATCATCTTTAAACTCTTAACTAGTGTAACGTCCTCTGATCATCTTTAAACTCTTAACTAGTGTAACTTCCTCTGATCATCTTTAAACTCTTAACTAGTGTAACGTCCTCTGATCATCTTTAAACTCTTAACTAGTGTAACTTCCTCTGATCATCTTTAAACTCTTAACTAGTGTAATGTCCTCTGATCATCTTTAAACTCTTAACTAGTGTAACTTCCTCTGATCATCTTTAAACTCTTAACTAGTGTAACGTCCTCTGATCATCTTTAAACTCTTAACTAATGTAACTTCCTCTGATCGTCTTTAAACTCTTAACTAGTGTAACGTCCTCTGATCATCTTTAAACTCTTAACTAGTGTAACTTCCTCTGATCATCTTTAAACTCTTAACTAGTGTAACGTCCTCTGATCATCTTTAAACTCTTAACTAGTGTAACTTCCTCTGATCATCTTTAAACTCTTAACTAGTGTAACTTCCTCTGATCATCTTTAAACTCTTAACTAGTGTAACGTCCTCTGATCATCTTTAAACTCTTAACTAGTGTAACTTCCTCTGATCATCTTTAAACTCTTAACTAGTGTAACGTCCTCTGATCATCTTTAAACTCTTAACTAGTGTAACTTCCTCTGATCATCTTTAAACTCTTAACTAGTGTAACTTCCTCTGATCATCTTTAAACTCTTAACTAGTGTAACGTCCTCTGATCATCTTTAAACTCTTAACTAGTGTAACTTCCTCTGATCATCTTTAAACTCTTAACTAGTGTAACGTCCTCTGATCATCTTCAAACTCTTAACTAGTGTAACTTCCTCTGATCATCTTTAAACTCTTAACTAGTGTAACGTCCTCTGATCATCTTTAAACTCTTAACTAATGTAACGTCCTCTGATCATCTTTAAACTCTTAACTAATGTAATGTCCTCTGATCATCTTTAAACTCTTAACTAATGTAACGTCCTCTGATCATCTTTAAACTCTTAACTAGTGTAACGTCCTCTGATCATCTTCAAACTCTTAACTAATGTAACTTCCTCTGATCATCTTTAAACTCTTAACTAGTGGAACTTCCTCTGATCATCTTTAAACTCTTAACTAATGTAACTTCCTCTGATCATCTTTAAACTCTTAACTAGTGTAACGTCCTCTGATCATCTTTAAACTCTTAACTAGTGTAACGTCCTCTGATCATCTTTAAACTCTTAACTAATGTAACTTCCTCTGATCATCTTTAAACTCTTAACTAGTGTAGCGTCCTCTGATCATCTTTAAACTCTTAACTAGTGTAACTTCCTCTGATCATCTTTAAACTCTTAACTAATGTAACTTCCTCTGATCATCTTTAAACTCTTAACTAGTGTAACGTCCTCTGATCATCTTTAAACTCTTAACTAATGTAACTTCCTCTGATCATCTTTAAACTCTTAACTAGTGTAACTTCCTCTGATCATCTTTAAACTCTTAACTAATGTAACTTCCTCTGATCATCTTTAAACTCTTAACTAGTGTAACGTCCTCTGATCATCTTTAAACTCTTAACTAATGTAACGTCCTCTGATCATCTTTAAACTCTTAACTAATGTAACGTCCTCTGATCGTCTTTAAACTCTTAACTAATGTAACGTCCTCTGATCATCTTTAAACTCTTAACTAGTGTAACGTCCTCTGATCATCTTTAAACTCTTAACTAGTGTAACTTCCTCTGATCATCTTTAAACTCTTAACTAGTGTAACGTCCTCTGATCATCTTTAAACTCTTAACTAGTGTAACTTCCTCTGATCATCTTTAAACTCTTAACTAGTGTAACTTCCTCTGATCATCTTTAAACTCTTAACTAGTGTAACGTCCTCTGATCATCTTTAAACTCTTAACTAGTGTAACTTCCTCTGATCATCTTTAAACTCTTAACTAGTGTAACTTCCTCTGATCATCTTTAAACTCTTAACTAGTGTAACTTCCTCTGATCATCTTTAAACTCTTAACTAGTGTAACTTCCTCTGATCATCTTTAAACTCTTAACTAATGTAACATCCTCTGATCATCTTTAAACTCTTAACTAGTGTAACTTCCTCTGATCATCTTTAAACTCTTAACTAGTGTAACTTCCTCTGATCATCTTTAAACTCTTGACTAATGTAACTTCCTCTGATCTTCTTTAAACAAATGTAACTTCCTCTAATTATCTTTAAACTCTTAACTAATGTAAGTTCCTCTGAACATCTTTAAACTCTTAACTAATGTAACTACCATGAGTCATCTTTAAACTCTTAACTAATGTAACTTCCTCTGATCATCTTTAAACCCTTAACTAATGTAACTTCCTCTGATCATCTTTAAACTCTTAACTAGTGTAACGTCCTCTGATCATCTTTAAACTCTTAACTAATGTAACTTCCTCTGATCATCTTTAAACTCTTAACTAGTGTAACTTCCTCTGATCATCTTTAAACTCTTAACTAGTGTAACGTCCTCTGATCATCTTTAAACTCTTAACTAGTGTAACTTCCTCTGATCATCTTTAAACTCTTAACTAGTGTAACTACCTCTGATCATCTTTAAACTCTTAACTAGTGTAACTTCCTCCGATCATCTTTAAACTCTTAACTAGTGTAACTTCCTCTGATCATCTTTAAACTCTTAACTAATGTAACGTCCTCTGATCATCTTTAAACTCTTAACTAGTGTAACTTCCTCTGATCATCTTTAAACTCTTAACTAGTGTAACTTCCTCTGATCATCTTTAAACTCTTAACTAATGTAACTTCCTCTGATCTTCTTTAAACAAATGTAACTTCCTCTAATTATCTTTAAACTCTTAACTAATGTAAGTTCCTCTGAACATCTTTAAACTCTTAACTAATGTAACTACCATGAGTCATCTTTAAACTCTTAACTAATGTAACTTCCTCCGATCATCTTTAAACCCTTAACTAATGTAACTTCCTCTGATCATCTTTAAACTCTTAACTAGTGTAACTTCCTCTGATCATCTTTAAACCCTTAACTAATGTAACTTCCTCTGATCATCTTTAAACTCTTAACTAGTGTACCTTCCTCTGATCATCTTTAAACCCTTTACTAATGTAACTTCCTCTGATCATCTTTAAACTCTTAACTAGTGTACCTTCCTGTGATCAACTTTAAACAGATGTAACTTCCTGTGATCATCTTTAAACAAATGTAACTTCCTGTGATCATCTTTAAACAGATGTAACTTCCTGTGATCATCTTTAAACAGATGTAACTTCCTGTGATCATCTTTAAACAAATGTAACTTCCTGTGAACATCTTTAAACAAATATAACTTCCTGTGAACATCTTTAAAGAAATGTAACTTCCTGTGATCATCTTTAAATAAATGTAACTTCCTGTGAACATCTTTAAACAAATGTAACTTCCTGTGAACATCTTTAAACAAATGTAACTTCCTGTGAACATCTTTAAATAAATGTAACTTCCTGTGAACATCTTTTAACAAATGTAACTTCCTGTGAACATCTTTAAACAAATATAACTTCCTGTGATCATCTTTAAATAAATGTAACTTCCTGTGAACATCTTTAAACAAATGTAACTTCCTTTGGTTTATCTTAAACAAATATTACTTCCTGTGAACACCTTTAAACAAATGTAACTTCCTGTGAACATCTTTAAACAAATGTAACTTCCTGTGAACATCTTTTAACAAGTATAACTTCCTGTGATCATCTTTAAACAAATGTAACTTCCTGTGAACATCTTTAAACAAATATAACTTCCTGTGATCATCTTTGAATAAATGTAACTTCCTGTGATCATCTTTAAACAAATGTAACTTCCTGTGAACATCTTTAAACAAATAAAACTTCCTGTGAACATCTATAAACAAATATAACTTCCTGTGAACATCTTTAAATAAATGTAACTTCCTGTGAACATCTATGAACAAATATATCTTCCTGTGAACATCTTTAAACAAATGTAACTTCCTGTGAACATCTATGAACAAATATAACTTCCTGTGAACATCTTTGAATAAATGTAACTTCCTGTGAACATCTTTAAACAAATATAACTTCCTGTGATCATCTTTAAACAAATGTAACTTCCTGTGAACATCTTTAAACAAATATAACTTCCTTTTATTATCTTAAACAAATATTACTTCCTGTGAACACCTTTAAACAAATGTAACTTACTGTGAACATCTTTAAACAAATGTAATTTCCTGTGAACATCTTTAAATAAATGTAACTTCCTGTGAACATCTTTAAACAAATGTAACTTCCTGTGAACATCTTTAAACAAATATAACTTCCTGTGATCATCTTTAAATAAATGTAACTTCCTGTGAACATCTTTAAATAAATGTAACTTCCTGTGAACATCTTTAAACAAATGTAACTTCCTGTGAACATCTTTAAATAAATGTAACTTCCTGTGAACATCTTTAAACAAATGTAACTTCCTGTAACATCTTTAAACAAATGTAACTTCCTGTGAACATCTTTAAATAAATGTAACTTCCTGTGAACATCTTTAAACAAATATAACTTCCTGTGAACATCTTTAAACAAATGTAACTTCCTGTGAACATCTTTAAATAAATGTAACTTCCTGTGAACATCTTTAAACAAATGTAACTTCCTGTGAACATCTTTAAACAAATATAACTTCCTGTGATCATCTTTAAACAAATGTAACTTCCTGTGAACATCTTTAAACAAATATAACTTCCTTTGATTATCTTAAACAAATATTACTTCCTGTGAACATCTTTAAACAAATGTAACTTCCTGTGATAATCTTTAAACAAATGTAACTTCCTGTGAAGATCTTTAAATAAATGTAACTTCCTGTTAACATCTTTAAATAAATATAACTTCCTGTGAACATCTTTAAACAAATGTAACTTACTGTGATCATCTTTAAACAAATGTAACTTCCTGTAAACATCTTTAAACAAATATAACTTCCTGTGAACATCTTTAAAGAAATGTAACTTCCTGTGATCATCTTTAAATAAATGTAACTTCCTGTGAACATCTTTAAACAAATGTAATTTCCTGTGAACATCTTTAAACAAATGTAACTTCCTGTGAACATCTTTAAATAAATGTAACTTCCTGTGAACATCTTTTAACAAATGTAATTTCCTGTGAACATCTTTAAACAAATGTAACTTCCTGTGAACATCTTTAAACAAATATAACTTCCTGTGAACATCTATAAACAAATATAACTTCCTGTGAACATCTTTAAATAAATGTAACTTCCTGTGAACATCTATGAACAAATATATCTTCCTGTGAACATCTTTAAACAAATGTAACTTCCTGTGAACATCTATGAACAAATATAACTTCCTGTGAACATCTTTGAATAAATGTAACTTCCTGTGAACATCTTTAAACAAATATAACTTCCTGTGATCATCTTTAAACAAATGTAACTTCCTGTGAACATCTTTAAACAAATATAACTTCCTTTTATTATCTTAAACAAATATTACTTCCTGTGAACACCTTTAAACAAATGTAACTTACTGTGAACATCTTTAAACAAATGTAATTTCCTGTGAACATCTTTAAATAAATGTAACTTCCTGTGAACATCTTTAAACAAATGTAACTTCCTGTGAACATCTTTAAACAAATATAACTTCCTGTGATCATCTTTAAATAAATGTAACTTCCTGTGAACATCTTTAAATAAATGTAACTTCCTGTGAACATCTTTAAACAAATGTAACTTCCTGTGAACATCTTTAAATAAATGTAACTTCCTGTGAACATCTTTAAACAAATGTAACTTCCTGTAACATCTTTAAACAAATGTAACTTCCTGTGAACATCTTTAAATAAATGTAACTTCCTGTGAACATCTTTAAACAAATATAACTTCCTGTGAACATCTTTAAACAAATGTAACTTCCTGTGAACATCTTTAAATAAATGTAACTTCCTGTGAACATCTTTAAACAAATGTAACTTCCTGTGAACATCTTTAAACAAATATAACTTCCTGTGATCATCTTTAAACAAATGTAACTTCCTGTGAACATCTTTAAACAAATATAACTTCCTTTGATTATCTTAAACAAATATTACTTCCTGTGAACATCTTTAAACAAATGTAACTTCCTGTGATAATCTTTAAACAAATGTAACTTCCTGTGAAGATCTTTAAATAAATGTAACTTCCTGTTAACATCTTTAAATAAATATAACTTCCTGTGAACATCTTTAAACAAATGTAACTTACTGTGATCATCTTTAAACAAATGTAACTTCCTGTGAACATCTTTAAACAAATATAACTTCCTGTAAACATCTTTAAAGAAATGTAACTTCCTGTGATCATCTTTAAATAAATGTAACTTCCTGTGAACATCTTTAAACAAATGTAATTTCCTGTGAACATCTTTAAACAAATGTAACTTCCTGTGAACATCTTTAAATAAATGTAACTTCCTGTGAACATCTTTTAACAAATGTAACTTCCTGTGAACATCTTTAAACAAATATAACTTCCTGTGATCATCTTTAAATAAATGTAACTTCCTGTGAACATCTTTAAACAAATGTAACTTCCTTTGGTTTATCTTAAACAAATATTACTTCCTGTGAACACATTTAAACAAATGTAACTTCCTGTGAACATCTTTAAACAAATGTAACTTCCTGTGAACATCTTTTAACAAGTATAACTTCCTGTGATCATCTTTAAACAAATGTAACTTCCTGTGAACATCTTTAAACAAATATAACTTCCTGTGATCATCTTTAAATAAATGTAACTTCCTGTGATCATCTTTAAACAAATGTAACTTCCTGTGAACATCTTTAAACAAATATAACTTCCTGTGAACATCTATAAACAAATATAACTTCCTGTGAACATCTTTAAATAAATGTAACTTCCTGTGAACATCTATGAACAAATATAACTTCCTGTGAACATCTTTAAACAAATGTAACTTCCTGTGAACATCTATGAACAAATATAACTTCCTGTGAACATCTTTGAATAAATGTAACTTCCTGTGAACATCTTTAAACAAATATAACTTCCTGTGATCATCTTTAAACAAATGTAACTTCCTGTGAACATCTTTAAACAAATATAACTTCCTTTTATTATCTTAAACAAATATTACTTCCTGTGAACACCTTTAAACAAATGTAACTTACTGTGAACATCTTTAAACAAATGTAATTTCCTGTGAACATCTTTAAATAAATGTAACTTCCTGTGAACATCTTTAAACAAATGTAACTTCCTGTGAACATCTTTAAACAAATATAACTTCCTGTGATCATCTTTAAATAAATGTAACTTCCTGTGAACATCTTTAAATAAATGTAACTTCCTGTGAACATCTTTAAACAAATGTAACTTCCTGTGAACATCTTTAAATAAATGTAACTTCCTGTGAACATCTTTAAACAAATGTAACTTCCTGTGAACATCTTTAAACAAATGTAACTTCCTGTGAACATCTTTAAATAAATGTAACTTCCTGTGAACATCTTTAAACAAATATAACTTCCTGTGAACATCTTTAAACAAATGTAACTTCCTGTGAACATCTTTAAATAAATGTAACTTCCTGTGAACATCTTTAAACAAATGTAACTTCCTGTGAACATCTTTAAACAAATATAACTTCCTGTGATCATCTTTAAACAAATGTAACTTCCTGTGAACATCTTTAAACAAATATAACTTCCTTTGATTATCTTAAACAAATATTACTTCCTGTGAACATCTTTAAACAAATGTAACTTCCTGTGAACATCTTTAAACAAATGTAACTTCCTGTGAAGATCTTTAAATAAATGTAACTTCCTGTTAACATCTTTAAATAAATATAACTTCCTGTGAACATCTTTAAACAAATGTAACTTCCTGTGATCATCTTTAAACAAATGTAACTTCCTGTGAAAATCTTTAAACAAATATAACTTCCTTTGATTATCTTAAACAAATATTACTTCCTGTGAACACCTTTAAACAAATGTAACTTCCTGTGAACATCTTTAAATAAATATAACTTCCTGTGATCATCTTTAAATAAATTTAACTTCCTGTGATCATCTATGAACAAATGTAACTTCCTGTGAACATTTTTAAACAAATATAACTTCCTGTGAACATCTTTAAATAAATGTAACTTCCTGTGAACATCTATGAACAAATATAACTTCCTGTGAACATCTTTAAACAAATGTAACTTCCTGTGAACATCTTTAAATAAATGTAACTTCCTGTGAACATCTTTAAATAAATGTAACTTCCTGTGAACATCTATGAACAAATATAACTTCCTGTGAACATCTTTAAACAAATGTAACTTCCTGTGAACATCTATGAACAAATATAACTTCCTGTGAACATCTTTGAATAAATGTAACTTCCTGTGAACATCTTTAAACAAATATAACTTCCTGTGATCATCTTTAAACAAATGTAACTTCCTGTGAACATCTTTAAACAAATATAACTTCCTTTTATTATCTTAAACAAATATTACTTCCTGTGAACACCTTTAAACAAATGTAACTTCCTGTGAACATCTTTAAACAAATATAACTTCCTGTGATCATCTTTAAATAAATGTAACTTCCTGTGAACATCTTTAAATAAATGTAACTTCCTGTGATCATCTTTAAACAAATGTAACTTCCTGTGAACATCTTTAAATAAATGTAACTTCCTGTGAACATCTTTAAATAAATGTAACTTCCTGTGATCATCTTTAAACAAATGTAACTTCCTGTGAACATCTTTAAATAAATGTAACTTCCTGTGAACATCTTTAAACAAATGTAACTTCCTGTGAACATCTTTAAACAAATGTAACTTCCTGTGAACATCTTTAAATAAATGTAACTTCCTGTGAACATCTTTAAACAAATATAACTTCCTGTGAACATCTTTAAACAAATGTAACTTCCTGTGAACATCTTTAAATAAATGTAACTTCCTGTGAACATCTTTAAACAAATGTAACTTCCTGTGAACATCTTTAAACAAATATAACTTCCTGTGATCATCTTTAAACAAATGTAACTTCCTGTGAACATCTTTAAACAAATATAACTTCCTTTGATTATCTTAAACAAATATTACTTCCTGTGAACATCTTTAAACAAATGTAACTTCCTGTGAACATCTTTAAACAAATGTAACTTCCTGTGAAGATCTTTAAATAAATGTAACTTCCTGTTAACATCTTTAAATAAATATAACTTCCTGTGAACATCTTTAAACAAATGTAACTTCCTGTGATCATCTTTAAACAAATGTAACTTCCTGTGAACATCTTTAAACAAATATAACTTCCTTTGATTATCTTAAACAAATATTACTTCCTGTGAACACCTTTAAACAAATGTCACTTCCTGTGAACATCTTTAAATAAATGTAACTTCCTGTGAACACCTTTAAATGAATATAACTTCCTGTGAACATCTTTAAATAAATGTAACTTCCTGTGAAAATCTTTAAAGAAATGTAACTTCCTTTGAACATATTTAAACAAATGTAACTTCCTGTGAACATCTTTAAACAAATGTAACTTCCTGTAATCATATTTACATAAATGTAACTTCCTGTGAACATCTTTAAACAAATGTAACTTCCTGTGAACATCTTTAAACAAATGTAACTTCCTGTAATCATATTTACATAAATGTAACTTCCTGTGAACATCTTTAAACAAATGTAACTTCCTTTGAACATATTTAAACAAATGTAACTTCCTGTGAACATCTTTAAACAAATGTAACTTCCTGTAATCATATTTACATAAATGTAACTTCCTGTGAACATCTTTAAACAAATGTAACTTCCTGTGAACATCTTTAAACAAATGTAACTTCCTGTAATCATATTTACATAAATGTAACTTCCTGTGAACATCTTTAAACAAATGTAACTTCCTGTGAACATCTTTAAACAAATGTAACTTCCTGTAATCATATTTACATAAATGTAACTTCCTGTGAACATTTATGAACAAATGTAACTTCCTAAGAACATCTATAAACAAACGTAACTTCCTGTGATTTCCTTTACCCAAATATTACTTCCTGTGAACATCTTTAAACAAATGTAACTTCCTGTGAACACCTTTAAACAAATGTAACTTCATGTAAACATCGTTAAATAAAAGTAACTTCCGGGATCATCTTTAAACAAATGTAACTTCCTGTGAACATCTTTAAAGAAATTTAACTTCCTGTGAACATCTTTAAACAAATGTAACTTCCTTTGAACATCTTTAAACAAATGTAACTTCCTGTGAACATCTTTAAACAAATGTAACTTCCTGTGAACATCTTTAAACAAATGTAACTTCCTTTGAACATCTTTAAACAAATTTAACTTCCTGTAATCATATTTACATAAATGTAACTTCCTGTGAACATCTTTAAACAAATGTAACTTCCTGTGAACATCTTTAAACAAATGTAACTTCCTGTGATCATCTTTAAACAAATGTAACTTCCTTTGAACATATTTAAACAAATGTAACTTCCTGTGAACATCTTTAAACAAATGTTTCTTCCTGTGAACATCTTTAAACAAATGTAACTTCCTGTTATCAAAATTAAAGAAATGTAACTTCCTTTGAACATCTTTAAACAAATGTAACTTCCTGTTATCAACTTTAAACAAATGTAACTTCCTTTGAACATCTTTAAACAAATGTAACTTCCTGTTATCAACTTTAAACAAATGTAACTTCCTGTGAACATCTTTAAACAAATGTAACTTCCTTTGAACATCTTTAAACAAATGTAACTTCCTGTTATCAACTTTAAACAAATGTAACTTCCTGTGAACATCTTTAAATAAATGTAACTTCCTTTGAACATCTTTAAACAAATGTAACTTCCTGTGAACATCTTTAAATAAATGTAACTTCCTTTGAACATCTTTAAACAAATGTAACTTCCTGTTATCAACTTTAAACAAATGTAACTTCCTGTGAACATCTTTAAATAAATGTAACTTCCTTTGAACATCTTTAAACAAATGTAACTTCCTTCGAACATCTTTAAACAAATGTAACTTCCTGTTATCAACTTTAAACAAATGTAACTTCCTGTGAACATCTTTAAATAAATGTAACTTCCTTTGAACATCTTTAAACAAATGTAACTTCCTGTTATCAACTTTAAACAAATGTAACTTCCTTTGAACATCTTTAAACAAATGCAACTTCCTTTGAACATCTTTAAACAAATGTAACTTCCTGTGATCATCTTTAAACAAATCTAACTTCCTGTGAAGATCTTTAAACAAATATAACTTCCTGTGAACATCTTTAAACAAATATAACTTCCTGTGATCATCTTTAAACAAATGTAACTTCCTGTGAACATCTTTAAACAAATATAACTTCCTGTGAACATCTTTAAATAAATATAACTTCCTGTGAACATCTTTAAATAAATGTAACTTCCTGTGAACATCTATAAACAAATGTAACTTCCTGTGATTTTCTTTACACAAATATTACTTCCTGTGAACATCTTTAAACAAATGTAACTTCCTGTGAACATCTTTAAACAAATATAACTTCCTGTGAACATCTTTAAATAAATGTAACTTCCTGTGAAAACCTTTAAACAAATATAACTTCCTGTGAACATCTTTAAATAAATGTAACTTCCTGTGAACATCTTTAAACAAATATAACTTCCTGTGAACATCTTTAAATAAATGTAACTTCCTGTGAACATCTTTAAACAAATATAACTTCCTGTGAACATCTTTAAATAAATGTAACTTCCTGTGAACATCTTTAAATAAATGTAACTTCCTGTGAACATCTTTAAATAAATGTAACTTCCTGTGAACATCTTTAAATAAATGTAGCTTCCTGTGAACATCTTTAAACAAATATAACTTCCTGTGAACATCTTTAAATAAATGTAACTTCCTGTGAACATCTTTGAACAAATATAACTTCCTGTGAACATCTTTAAACAAATGTAACTTCCTGTGAACATCTTTAAACAAATATAACTTCCTGTGATCATCTTTAAACAAATATAACTTCCTGTGATCATCTTTGAACAAATATAACTTCCTGTGATCATCTTTAAACAAATATAACTTCCTGTGAACATCTTTAAATAAATGTAACTTCCTGTGATCATCTTTAAATAAATATAACTTCCTGTGAACATCTTTAAATAAATGTAACTTCCTGTGAACATCTTTAAACAAATATAACTTCCTGTGAACATCTTTAAATAAATGTAACTTCCTGTGAACATCTTTAAATAAATGTAACTTCCTGTGAACATCTTTAAATAAATGTAACTTCCTGTGAACATCTTTAAATAAATGTAGCTTCCTGTGAACATCTTTAAACAAATATAACTTCCTGTGAACATCTTTAAATAAATGTAACTTCCTGTGAACATCTTTGAACAAATATAACTTCCTGTGAACATCTTTAAACAAATGTAACTTCCTGTGAACATCTTTAAACAAATATAACTTCCTGTGATCATCTTTAAACAAATATAACTTCCTGTGATCATCTTTGAACAAATATAACTTCCTGTGATCATCTTTAAACAAATATAACTTCCTGTGAACATCTTTAAATAAATGTAACTTCCTGTGAACATCTTTAAATAAATATAACTTCCTTTGAACATCTTTGAATAAATATAACTTCCTGTGAACATCTTTAAATAAATATAACTTCCTGTGAACATCTTTAAACAAATAAAACTCCCTGTGAACATCTTTAAATAAATATAACTTCCTTTGAACATCTTTGAATAAATATAACTTCCTGTGAACATCTTTAAATAAATGTAACTTCCTGTGATCATCTTTAAATAAATGTAACTTCCTGTGATCATCTTTAAACAAATGTAACTTCCTGTGAACATCTTTAAATAAATGTAACTTCCTGTGAACATCTTTAAATAAATATAACTTCTTGTGATCATCTTTAAAAATATGTAACTTCCTGTAATCATCTTTAAATAAAAATAACTTCCTGTGAACATCTTTAAATAAATGTAACTTCCTGTGATCATCTTTAAATAAATATAACTTCCTGTGAACATCTTTAAATAAATGTAACTTCCTGTGAACATCTTTAAACAAATGTAACTTCCTGTGATCATCTTTAAACAAATGTAACTTCCTGTGAACATCTTTAAACTCTCGACAAATGTAACTTCCTGTGATCATCTTTAAACTCTCGACAAATGTAACTTCCTGTGATCATCTTTAAACAAATAAAACTTCTTGTGAACATCTTTAAACAAATGTAACTTCCTGTGAACATCTTTAAACAAATATAACTTCCTGTGATCATCTTTAAACAAATGAAACTTCCTGTGAACATCTTTAAATAAATGTAACTTCCTGTGATTATCTTTAAACTCTCGACAAATGTAACTTCCTGTGATCATCTTTAAACAAATAAAACTTCTTGTGAACATCTTTAAACAAATGTAACTTCCTGTGAACATCTTTAAACAAATGTAACTTCCTGTGAACATCTTTAAACAAATGTAACTTCCTGTGATCATCTTTAAACTCTCGACAAATGTAACTTCCTGTGATCATCTTTAAACAAATGTAACTTCCTGTGAACATCTTTAAACAAACATAACTCCCTGTGATCAACTTTAAACAAATGTAACTTCCTGTGATTATCTTTAAACTCTCGACAAATGTAACTTCCTGTGATCATCTTTAAACAAATGTAACTTCCTGTGATCATCTTTAAACAAATGTAACTTCCTGTGATTATCTTTAAACTCTCGACAAATGTAACTTCCTGTGAACATCTTTAAACAAATGTAACTTCCTGTGATCATCTTTAAACACTCGACAAATATAACTTCCTGTGATCATCTTTAAACAAATAAAACTTCTTGTGAACATCTTTAAACAAATGTAACTTCCTGTGAACATCTTTAAACAAATGTAACTTCCTGTGAACATCTTTAAACAAATATAACTTCCTGTGATCATGTTTAAACAAATGAAACTTCCTGTGAACATCTTTAAATAAATGTAACTTCCTGTGATTATCTTTAAACTCTCGACAAATGTAACTTCCTGTGATCATCTTTAAACAAATAAAACTTCTTGTGAACATCTTTAAACAAATGTAACTTCCTGTGATTATCTTTAAACTCTCGACAAATGTAACTTCCTGTGATCATCTTTAAACAAATGTAACTTCCTGTGATTATCTTTAAACTCTCGACAAATGTAACTTCCTGTGATCATCTTTAAACAAATGTAACTTCCTGTGAACATCTTTAAACAAACATAACTCCCTGTGATCAACTTTAAACAAATGTAACTTCCTGTGATTATCTTTAAACTCTCGACAAATGTAACTTCCTGTGATCATCTTTAAACAAATGTAACTTCCTGTGATTATCTTTAAACTCTCGACAAATGTAACTTCCTGTGATCATCTTTAAACAAATGTAACTTCCTGTGAACATCTTTAAACAAACATAACTCCCTGTGATCAACTTTAAACAAATGTAACTTCCTGTGATTATCTTTAAACTCTCGACAAATGTAACTTCCTGTGATTATCTTTAAACAAATGTAACTTCCTGTGAACATCTTTGAACAAATGTAACTTCCTGTGATTATCTTTAAACTCTCGACAAATGTAACTTCCTGTGATCAACTTTAAACAAATGTAACTTCCTGTGAACATCTTTAAACAAATGTAACTTCCTGTGATCATCTTTAAACAAATGTAACTTCCTGTGATCATCTTTAAACAAATGTAACTTCCTGTGAACATCTTTAAACAAATGTAACTTCCTGTGATCATCTTTAAACAAATGTAACTTCCTGTGAACATCTTTAAACAAATGTAACTTCCTGTGAACATCTTTAAACAAATGTAACTTCCTGTGAACATCTTTAAATATATATAACTTCCTGTGATCAACTTTAAACAAATGTAACTTCCTGTGAACATCTTTAAACAAATGTAACTTCCTGTGACCATCTTTAAACTCTCGACAAATGTAACTTCCTGTGATCATCTTTAAACTCTCGACAAATGTAACTTCCTGTGATCATCTTTAAATAAATGTAACTTCCTGTGAACATCTTTAAACTCTCGACAAATGTAACTTCCTGTGATCATCTTTAAACAAATGTAACTTCCTGTGAACATCTTTAAACTCTCGACAAATGTAACTTCCTGTGAACATCTTTAAATAAATGTAACTTCCTGTGATCATCTTTAAACTCTCGACAAATGTAACTTCCTGTGATCATCTTTAAACCCTCGACAAATGTAACTTCCTGTGAACATCTTTAAACTCTCGACAAATATAACTTCCTGTGAACATCTTTAAACAAATATAACTTCCTGTGAACCTCTTTAAACAAATGTAACTTCCTGTGATCATCTTTAAACAAATGTAACTTCCTGTGAACATCTTTAAACAAATGTAACTTCCTGTGATCATCTTTAAACAAATGAAACTTCCTGTGAACATCTTTAAATAAATATAAATTCCTGTGATTATCTTTAAACTCTCGACAAATGTAACTTCCTGTGATCATCTTTAAACAAATGTAACTTCCTGTGAACATCTTTAAACAAACATAACTCCCGGTGTTCAACTTTAAACAAATGTAACTTCCTGTGAACATCTTTAAACAAATATAACTTCCTGTGAACATCTTTGAACAAATGTAACTTCCTGTGAACATCTTTAAACAAATGTAACTTCCTGTGATCATCTTTAAACAAATGTAACTTCCTGTGAACATCTTTAAACAAATGTAACTTCCTGTGAACATCTTCAAATAAATGTAACTTCCTGTGATCATCTATAAACAAATGTAACTTCCTGTGAACATCTTTAAACAAATGTAACTTCCTGTGAACATCTTTAAACAAATGTAACTTCCTGTGAACATCTTTAAACAAATGTAACTTCCTGTGAACATCTTTAAACAAATGTAACTTCCTGTGAACATCTGTAAACAAATGTAACTTCCTGTGAACATCTTTAAACAAATGTAACTTCTTGTGATCATCTTTAAACAAATGTAACTTCCTGTGAACATCTTTAAACAAATGTAACTTCCTGTGAACATCTTTAAACAAATGTAACTTCCTGTGAACATCTTTAAACAAATGTAACTTCCTGTGAACATCTTTAAACAAATATAACTTCCTGTGATCATCTTTAAACAAATGTAACTTCCTGTGAACATCTTTAAACAAATATAACTTCCTGTGATCAACTTTAAACAAATGTAACTTCTTGTGAACATCTTTAAACAAATATAACTTCCTGTGATCATCTTTAAACAAATGTAACTTCCTGTGATCATCTTTAAACAAATATAACTTCCTGTGATCATCTTTAAACAAATGTAACTTCCTGTGATCATCTTTAAATAAATGTAACTTCCTGTGATCATCTTTAAACTCTCGACAAATGTAGCTTCCTGTGATCATCTTTAAACCCTCGACAAATGTAACTTCCTGTGAACATCTTTAAACTCTCGACAAATATAACTTCCTGTGAACATCTTTAAACAAATATAACTTCCTGTGAACCTCTTTAAACAAATGTAACTTCCTGTGATCATCTTTAAACAAATATAACTTCCTGTGAACATTTTTAAACAAATATGACTTCCTGTGAACGTCTTTAAACAAATGTAACTTCCTGTGATCATCTTTAAACAAATGTAACTTCCTGTAAACATCTTTAAACAAATGTAACTTCCTGTGATCATCTTTAAATAAATGTTACTTCCTGTTATCATCGTTCAACTCTCGACAAATATAACTTCCTGTGATCATCTTTAAACAGATAAAACTTCCTGTGAACATCTTTAAACAAATGTAACTTCCTGTGAACATCTTTAAACAAATGTAACTTCCTGTGAACATCTTTAAACAAATGTAACTTCCTGTGATCATCTTTAAATAAATGTTACTTCCTGTTATCATCGTTCAACTCTCGACAAATATAACTTCCTGTGATCATCTTTAAACAGATAAAACTTCCTGTGAACATCTTTAAACAAATGTAACTTCCTGTGAACATCTTTAAACTCTCGACAAATGTAACTTCCTGTGATCATCTTTAAACTCTCGACAAATGTAACTTCCTGTGATCATTTTTAAACAAATAAAACTTCTTGTGAACATCTTTAAACAAATGTAACTTCCTGTGATCATCTTTAAACAAATGAAACTTCCTGTGAACATCTTTAAATAAATGTAACTTCCTGTGATCATCTTTAAACAAATGAAACTTCCTGTGAACATCTTTAAATAAATGTAACTTCCTGTGATCATCTTTAAACAAATGAAACTTCCTGTGAACATCTTTAAATAAATGTAACTTCCTGTGATCATCTTTAAACAAATGTAACTTCCTGTGATCATCTTTAAACAAATGTAATTTCCTGTGAACATCTTTAAATAAACGTAACTTCCTGTGATTATCTTTAAACTCTCGACAAATGTAACTTCCTGTGATCATCTTTAAACAAATGTAACTTCCTGTGATTATCTTTAAACTCTCGACAAATGTAACTTCCTGTGATCATCTTTAAACAAATAAAACTTCTTGTGAACATCTTTAAACAAATGTAACTTCCTGTGAACATCTTTAAACAAATGTAACTTCCTGTGAACATCTTTAAACAAATGTAACTTCCTGTGATCATCTTTAAACAAATGAAACTTCCTGTGAACATCTTTAAATAAATATAAATTCCTGTGATTATCTTTAAACTCTCGACAAATGTAACTTCCTGTGATCATCTTTAAACAAATGAAACTTCCTGTGAACATCTTTAAACAAATGTAACTTCCTGTGATCATCTTTAAACAAATGTAACTTCCTGTGAACATCTTTAAACAAACATAACTCCCGGTGTTCAACTTTAAACAAATGTAACTTCCTGTGAACATCTTTAAACAAATGTAACTTCCTGTGAACATCTTTAAACAAATGTAACTTCCTGTGATCATCTTTAAACAAATGTAACTTCCTGTGAACATCTTTAAACAAATGTAACTTCCTGTGAACATCTTTAAATATATATAACTTCCTGGGATCAACTTTAAACAAATGTAACTTCCTGTGAACATCTTTAAACAAATGTAACTTCCTGTGATCATCTTTAAACAGATAAAACTTCCTGTGAACATCTTTAAACAAATGTAACTTCCTGTGAACATCTTTAAACTCTCGACAAATGTAACTTCCTGTGATCATCTTTAAACTCTCGACAAATGTAACTTCCTGTGATCATTTTTAAACAAATAAAACTTCTTGTGAACATCTTTAAACAAATGTAACTTCCTGTGATCATCTTTAAACAAATGAAACTTCCTGTGAACATCTTTAAATAAATGTAACTTCCTGTGATCATCTTTAAACAAATGAAACTTCCTGTGAACATCTTTAAATAAATGTAACTTCCTGTGATCATCTTTAAACAAATGAAACTTCCTGTGAACATCTTTAAATAAATGTAACTTCCTGTGATCATCTTTAAACAAATGTAACTTCCTGTGATCATCTTTAAACAAATGTAATTTCCTGTGAACATCTTTAAATAAACGTAACTTCCTGTGATTATCTTTAAACTCTCGACAAATGTAACTTCCTGTGATCATCTTTAAACAAATGTAACTTCCTGTGATTATCTTTAAACTCTCGACAAATGTAACTTCCTGTGATCATCTTTAAACAAATAAAACTTCTTGTGAACATCTTTAAACAAATGTAACTTCCTGTGAACATCTTTAAACAAATGTAACTTCCTGTGAACATCTTTAAACAAATGTAACTTCCTGTGATCATCTTTAAACAAATGAAACTTCCTGTGAACATCTTTAAATAAATATAAATTCCTGTGATTATCTTTAAACTCTCGACAAATGTAACTTCCTGTGATCATCTTTAAACAAATGTAACTTCCTGTGAACATCTTTAAACAAACATAACTCCCGGTGTTCAACTTTAAACAAATGTAACTTCCTGTGAACATCTTTAAACAAATGTAACTTCCTGTGAACATCTTTAAACAAATGTAACTTCCTGTGATCATCTTTAAACAAATGTAACTTCCTGTGAACATCTTTAAACAAATGTAACTTCCTGTGAACATCTTTAAATATATATAACTTCCTGGGATCAACTTTAAACAAATGTAACTTCCTGTGAACATCTTTAAACAAATGTAACTTCCTGTGATCATCTTTACACAAATGTAACTTCCTGTGAACATCTTTAAACTCTTGACAAATGTAACTTCCTGTGATCATCTTTAAACTCTCGACAAATGTAACTTCCTGTGATCATCTTTAAACAAATGTAACTTCCTGTGAACATCTTTAAACAAATGTAACTTCCTGTGATCATCTTTAAACAGATAAAACTTCCTGTGAACATCTTTAAACAAATGTAACTTCCTGTGAACATCTTTAAACTCTCGACAAATGTAACTTCCTGTGATCATCTTTAAACTCTCGACAAATGTAACTTCCTGTGATCATTTTTAAACAAATAAAACTTCTTGTGAACATCTTTAAACAAATGTAACTTCCTGTGATCATCTTTAAACAAATGAAACTTCCTGTGAACATCTTTAAATAAATGTAACTTCCTGTGATCATCTTTAAACAAATGAAACTTCCTGTGAACATCTTTAAATAAATGTAACTTCCTGTGATCATCTTTAAACAAATGAAACTTCCTGTGAACATCTTTAAATAAATGTAACTTCCTGTGATCATCTTTAAACAAATGTAACTTCCTGTGATCATCTTTAAACAAATGTAATTTCCTGTGAACATCTCTAAATAAACGTAACTTCCTGTGATTATCTTTAAACTCTCGACAAATGTAACTTCCTGTGATCATCTTTAAACAAATGTAACTTCCTGTGATTATCTTTAAACTCTCGACAAATGTAACTTCCTGTGATCATCTTTAAACAAATAAAACTTCTTGTGAACATCTTTAAACAAATGTAACTTCCTGTGAACATCTTTAAACAAATGTAACTTCCTGTGAACATCTTTAAACAAATGTAACTTCCTGTGATCATCTTTAAACAAATGAAACTTCCTGTGAACATCTTTAAATAAATATAAATTCCTGTGATTATCTTTAAACTCTCGACAAATGTAACTTCCTGTGATCATCTTTAAACAAATGTAACTTCCTGTGAACATCTTTAAACAAACATAACTCCCGGTGTTCAACTTTAAACAAATGTAACTTCCTGTGAACATCTTTAAACAAATGTAACTTCCTGTGAACATCTTTAAACAAATGTAACTTCCTGTGATCATCTTTAAACAAATGTAACTTCCTGTGAACATCTTTAAACAAATGTAACTTCCTGTGAACATCTTTAAATATATATAACTTCCTGGGATCAACTTTAAACAAATGTAACTTCCTGTGAACATCTTTAAACAAATGTAACTTCCTGTGATCATCTTTACACAAATGTAACTTCCTGTGAACATCTTTAAACTCTTGACAAATGTAACTTCCTGTGATCATCTTTAAACTCTCGACAAATGTAACTTCCTGTGATCATCTTTAAACAAATGTAACTTCCTGTGAACATCTTTAAATATATATAACTTCCTGTGATCAACTTTAAACAAATGTAACTTCCTGTGATCATCTTTACACAAATGTAACTTCCTGTGAACATCTTTAAACTCTCGACAAATGTAACTTCCTGTGATCATCTTTAAACTCTCGACAAATGTAACTTCCTGTGATCATCTTTAAATAAATGTAACTTCCTGTGAACATCTTTAAACTCTCGACAAATGTAACTTCCTGTGATCATCTTTAAACAAATGTAACTTCCTGTGAACATCTTTAAACAAATATAACTCCCTGTGATCAACTTTAAACAAATGTAACTTCCTGTGAACATCTTTAAACAAATGTAACTTCCTGTGATCATCTTTAAACAAATGTAACTTCCTGTGATCATCTTTAAACAAATGTAACTTCCTGTGAACATCTTTAAACAAATATAACTCCCTGTGATCAACTTTAAACAAATGTAACTTCCTGTGAACATCTTTAAACAAATGTAACTTCCTGTGATCATCTTTAAACAAATGTAACTTCCTGTGATCATCTTTAAACAAATGTAACTTCCTGTGAACATCTTTAAACAAATATAACTCCCTGTGATCAACTTTAAACAGATGTAACTTCCTGTGATCATCTTTAAACAAATGTAACTTCCTGTGATCATCTTTAAACCCTCGACAAATGTAACTTCCTGTGAACATCTTTAAACAAATATAACTTCCTGTGATCATCTTTAAACAAATGTAACTTCCTGTGAACATCTTTAAACTCTCGACAAATGTAACTTCCTGTGATCATCTTTAAACAAATGTAACTTCCTGTGAACATCTTTAAACAAATGTAACTTCCTGTGATCATCTTTAAATAAATGTTACTTCCTGTTATCATCGTTAAACTCTCGACAAATGTAACTTCCTGTGATCATCTTTAAACAAATAAAACTTCTTGTGAACATCTTTAAACAAATGTAACTTCCTGTGAACATCTTTAAACAAATGTAACTTCCTGTGAACATCTTTAAACAAATGTAACTTCCTGTGATCATCTTTAAACAAATGTAACTTCCTGTGAACATCTTTAAACAAATGTAACTTCCTGTGAACATCTTTAAACAAATGTAACTTCCTGTGATCATCTTTAAACAAATGAAACTTCCTGTGAACATCTTTAAACAAATGTAACTTCCTGTGATTATCTTTAAACTCTCGACAAATGTAACTTCCTGTGATCATCTTTAAACTCTCGACAAATTTAACTTCCTGTGATCATCTTTAAACAAATAAAACTTCTTGTGAACATCTTTAAACAAATTTAACTTCCTGTGAACATCTTTAAACTCTCGACAAATGTAACTTCCTGTGATCATCTTTAAACTCTCGACAAATTTAACTTCCTGTGATCATCTTTAAACAAATAAAACTTCCTGTGAACATCTTTAAACAAATGTAACTTCCTGTGATCATCTTTAAACAAATGTAACTTCCTGTGAACATCTTTAAACTCTCGACAAATGTAACTTCCTGTGATCATCTTTAAACTCTCGACAAATGTAACTTCCTGTGAACATCTTTAAATTCTCGACAAATGTAACTTCCTGTGATCATCTTTAAACCCTCGACAAATGTAACTTCCTGTGAACATCTTTAAACAAATGTAACTTCCTGTGAACATCTTTAAACTCTCGACAAATGTAACTTCCTGTGATCATCTTTAAACAAATAAAACTTCTTGTGAACATCTTTAAACAAATGTAACTTCCTGTGAACATCTTTAAACAAATGTAACTTCCTGTGAACATCTTTAAACAAATGTAACTTCCTGTGAACATCTTTAAATAAATATAAATTCCTGTGATTATCTTTAAACTCTCGACAAATGTAACTTCCTGTGATCATCTTTAAACAAATGTAACTTCCTGTGATTATCTTTAAACTCTCGACAAATATAACTTCCTGCGATCATCTTTAAACAAATGTAACTTCCTGTGAACATCTTTAAACAAACATAACTCCCTGTGTTCAACTTTAAACAAATGTAACTTCCTGTGAACATCTTTAAACAAATGTAACTTCCTGTGAACATCTTTAAACAAATGTAACTTCCTGTGATCATCTTTAAACAAATGTAACTTCCTGTGAACATCTTTAAACAAATGTAACTTCCTGTGAACATCTTTAAATATATATAACTTCCTGTGATCAACTTTAAACAAATGTAACTTCCTGTGAACATCTTTAAACAAATGTAACTTCCTGTGATCATCTTTAAACAAATGTAACTTCCTGTGAACATCTTTAAACAAATGTAACTTCCTGTGAACATCTTTAAATATATATAACTTCCTGTGATCAACTTTAAACAAATGTAACTTCCTGTGAACATCTTTACACAAATGTAACTTCCTGTGAACATCTTTAAACAAATGTAACTTCCTGTGAACATCTTTAAACAAATAAAACTTCTTGTGAACATCTTTAAACAAATTTAACTTCCTGTGAACATCTTTAAACAAATAAAACTTCCTGTGAACATCTTTAAACTCTCGACAAATGTAACTTCCTGTGATCATCTTTAAACAAATGTAACTTCCTGTGAACATCTTTAAACAAATATAACTTCCTGTGAACATCTTTAAACAAATATAACTTCCTGTGAACATCTTTAAACAAATATAACTTCCTGTGAACATCTTTAAACTCTCGACAAATGTAACTTCCTGTGATCATCTTTAAACAAATGTAACTTCCTGTGAACATCTTTAAACAAATATAACTTCCTGTGAACATCTTTAAACAAATATAACTTCCTGTGAACATCTTTAAACAAATATAACTTCCTGTGAACATCTTTAAACTCTCGACAAATGTAACTTCCTGTGAACATCTTTAAACAAATGTAACTTCCTGTGAACATCTTTAAACTCTCGACAAATGTAACTTCCTGTGATCATCTTTAAACAAATGTAACTTCCTGTGAACATCTTTAAACAAATGTAACTTCCTGTGATCATCTTTAAACCCTCGACAAATGTAACTTCCTGTGGTTCTGCAGAAAGGAAACATTCTGAGGAGAAACAGCGAGAAGTTCTAACAAGAGGAGCTGCCAGGTGGCGAACTGGCTGCACCAACAGAAGCACAATCTGTCTCCTTCTCCTTCCAAACCACTGACAGCTGCCATCACCAGCCTCGCTCGCTCGCACTCTGTGGCTCCTTCACGCTCCGCCCATCCCTCTTTAGTGTTTCCTGCTCACCCTGAGACGGGGTCACCTGGCCCCCGAGTCGCCCGTCTGTGGGGCCCTGCTGGCCCCCTGGAGACCTGCCTGCACGGCTCACACTAGCGGATCCTCTTTCATACGCAGACCAAGAGGCTCTTCTTTGACCTCAGACGCTCGTTTCTGTCCCAGTGACGTCCAACAATGAGTCTTGATGTTCTGATCCCAGACATTAGATATTATCACAGCTTCACGTTCTTCTGAAGCATCTCCAGGCAGGTGGACGACATCGTTCTTCTGAGGTCACAGAATCATAGAGTTGAACAATCGTGTTGATGCTTCGTCGTTTCATCTCCAATCAACTCAAGGTTTGAGAGAATCGAACCCAGAAGCTCTTGATCTTCGTGTCTTCATCTCGAGTTGAGAAGATCCTCCTCAGTCTTGAGACACGTTCATCTCCTGAAGATCTTCATCCACTGTGAGGTCGGTTCCTTCAACAAGTCTTTATCTCGAACCCTCGACCTTCTCAACGCTCGTCTTCACCTTCTGCTCTTCATCGCAGCGTCAAAGAGTCGACGTCCGAACATCTCTGCACCTGATGGTGGATCATCGAGTCCTTCATTTAAACGTCTTTATTGTCACGTTTGGTCTCGACCTGAAGGTTTTTATCTTCAACCTGTTTTCACGTCTGACGGACCTTCAGAAGCATCTTCTCTGGTCTCGCTCTGAAGGAATCGTGACCATGTTCTTGCTGCTCTGAAGGTCGTTCCAGGAGCAGATCTTTATTTGTCAGGTGTGAGTTGGATTGTGTTGTCGCTGAAGTGTGCGATGGATTAAACCAGAGAAGTAGCTTTGCAGCCGCTAAGAATAAAACCTGGCAAAGTTGTCCTGATCCGTGGCTGGTTCCATACTTTCACACGAGCGCCGTCTCTCCTCCGCGTAAACATTCATTCTCTGCTCGGTACAATGAGACTTGAGTGACTTTGGCAGCAGATTCTGGATGGAGCTCCTGGATCCGTGTTATCAGGTAAACAAGCTGCGCAACAAAGCCATGATGTGAGCGCGACGCACAAAGAGGCTCATCTCAGTCAAAGCTGGTGTCACTTCCTCACAAATCTGCGTCTATTTCCAGACACTTGAGAACTATTTGTATTGATTATTTACTTGTCAGGAAGCAGCAGATTAGCTCATAAAACAACACGCTCTTATGTTTACTCCACGCTTTTGTCTTCGCGCGCAAATCAAAAAACTCGTCACGCGCTAAATTAATAGGATTTTCACTACAGGGTATTTGAATAATTATTTTCAAGAACATGTGAGAAATACTTGCTCTATATTTGGCGGGATTACTGCAGACAGTACGGCATAAAAACACAGATTCAATCTCGTCACCAAACTTTGCTCTTTTCTGCCTTTTGGGCTTCGAACCCACGCTGAGGCTTCAAACCCTCGCCGACGGTTCCGATATGAAGCCGATGCTGCCTGGAAGGTTGGCTGTGATCATGTGGGCAGAGACGTGTTTCCACGAGGTTTCATCAGCGCTTTCATGCGACAACACTCTGGCTGCGGAACCTGCGGAGGACAATAGACGATGAGATTATGGAGCATGTCTGTTAAAGCATGTTTGATCCTTGTGAGGTGAAGTTGTGCGACTCCTGACAGCAGATGAAGAATATTTAATCTCTTGGATGTGACGCATTAAGTCGATTTGCTCTTCGCCTCCTGGCGCCTCCTCAGCACCTCCTCAGCACCTCCTCAGCACCTCCTCAGTGGCTCCTCAGCACCTCCTCAGTGGCTCCTCAGCACCTCCTCAGCACCTCCTCAGCACCTCCTCAGTGGCTCCTCAGCACCTCCTCAGTGGCTCCTCAGCACCTCCTCAGTGGCTCCTCAGCACCTCCTCAGCACCTCCTCATCACCTCCTCAGCACCTCCTCAGCACCTCCTTGCACCTCCTCAGCACCTCCTTGCACCTCCTCAGCACCTCCTCATCGACTCCAATTTAGATTTGAAGAAAAGCACATACAAGTGTTTTGTCGAAGCTGTTCTGTTGACGCTCCGTCATTTGAAGATTACTCGCCGCACAAAGCTTGTTTATTTACCATCAGAAGATACACAACTTGTGGCTCATCTTCAGATGAAGCAACAAAGGCCACAGATCCGAGTGCGTGACATTCTTAGAGAATCGCGTCTGACATCATTTCACATTAACTTAATCTAAACCTTGATTTAGCTTCGCAGCAGATGTTGACGAGCAGAGAAAAGATTCTGGAGCTTCTTTGAGACGCAGATGATGCCATTGAAGTGTGTATTAGCAGAACAATCTGTGTGTGTGTGTGTGTGTGTGTGTGTGTGTGTGTGTGTGTGGAGTGTGTGTGTGTGTGTGTGTGGAGTGTGTGTGTGTGTGTGTGGAGTGTGTGTGTGTGTGTGTGGAGTGTGTGTGTGTGTGTGTGTGGAGTGTGTGTGTGTGGAGTGTGTGTGTGTGTGTGTCTGTGTGTGTGTGGAGTGTGTGTGTGTGTGTGTGGAGTGTGTGTGTGTGTGTGTGTGGAGTGTGTGTGTGTGTGTGTGTGGAGTGTGTGTGTGTGGAGTGTGTGTGTGTGTCGTGTGTGGAGTGTGTGTGTGTGTGTGTGTGGAGTGTGTGTGTGGAGTGTGTGTGTGTGTCTGTGGAGTGTGTGTGTGTGTGTGTGGAGTGTGTGTGTGTGTGTGGAGTGTGTGAGTGTGTGTGTGTGTGTGTCTGTGTGTGTGTGAGTGTGAGTGTGTGTGGAGTGTGTGTGGAGTGTGTGTGTGTGTGTGGTGTGTGTGTGTGGTGTGTGTGGAGTGTGTGTGGAGTGTGTGTGAGTGTGTGAGTGTGTGTGAGTGTGTGTGTGAGTGTGTGTGTGTATGTGTGTGTGGAGTGTGTGTGTGTATGTGTGTGTGTGGAGTGTGTGTGGAGTGTGTGGAGTGTGTGTGTGTGAGTGTGAGTGTGTGTGTGTGTGTGTGTGTGTCTGTGTGTGTGTCTGTGTGTGTGTGGAGTGTGTGTGTGTGTGTGTGTGGAGTGTGTGTGTGTGGAGTGTGTGTGTGTGTCGTGTGTGGAGTGTGTGTGTGTGTGTGTGTGGAGTGTGTGTGTGGAGTGTGTGTGTGTGTCTGTGGAGTGTGTGTGTGTGTGTGTGGAGTGTGTGTGTGTGTGTGGAGTGTGTGAGTGTGTGTGTGTGTGTGTCTGTGTGTGTGTGAGTGTGAGTGTGTGTGGAGTGTGTGTGGAGTGTGTGTGTGTGTGTGGTGTGTGTGTGTGGTGTGTGTGGAGTGTGTGTGGAGTGTGTGTGAGTGTGTGAGTGTGTGTGAGTGTGTGTGTGAGTGTGTGTGTGTATGTGTGTGTGGAGTGTGTGTGTGTATGTGTGTGTGTGGAGTGTGTGTGGAGTGTGTGGAGTGTGTGTGTGTGAGTGTGAGTGTGTGTGTGTGTGTGTGTGTGTCTGTGTGTGTGTCTGTGTGTGTGTGTGTGTGTAAAATGAAAATGACTCAAAAGTTTTGAACAGATTTGATTGAAATTCTCTGGATTTGTGTTTATTTATGTCAGTTTGTCGTCCTGTTGTCGTCGCGAGGCATCAGTGAGCCTCGTGTAGATGAAGCTTCATGAAGCGTCGTCTTCATGAAGCTTCATCGAGGTTTGAGTCAGAAAAGAAAACATTTCTTGGTTGTTGGTTCAATCCTGTGTTTTCTTCTCTGGATTCAAGTGTTGACGCTAGATGTCGCTGTCGGTGAGTTGAAGCGTCTTATTTAACTGAGAGCGCCCCCTGCTGACTACAAATGAAGCTTCATTTTATTTCCACTGGTGAAGAAACGTCTCATTTTCCTCAGAAGTTATATTTATTGTTATGTTTTCAATAATAACAAACAAGAAATAAAAGTTAAACAAACACTTCAATGTTTACGTCTTATATTTGAGAATAGTTTGTTGCTGCGGACGTTTACTTATTTACCTTAATATATCATTTATTTATTTATATATATATATCATTTATATATATATATATATATATATATATTTATATATATATATATATGTTCGTTTTTATCTTTGTGAATATATTTGTTTTATTTGATGATTTTCTTTATCAAATGTCCGTTTTATTCCGGCGACCATTTTGAAAACATTTGTGAATCTTCACCTGAAGAGACAAACATTATTTCTATTAAATCTACATTATTTATGGTTTCCTTCTCTATCGTCTCCAACAAACCTGAGCCAACATTCAAACGTCTCTCCGGAGACGATCAGCTTCAGAGTGACGAGCGGCTCGGAGAAGTTTCACAGACGTTCACAGTCGAACACACACGTTCACAGACGTTCACAGACGTCCACAGACGTCCACAGACGTCCACAGTCGTTCACAGACGTCCACAGTCGAACACACACGTTCACAGACGTTCACAGACGTCCACAGACGTCCACAGACGTCCACAGTCGTTCACAGACGTCCACAGTCGTCCACAGTCGTTCACAGACGTCCACAGACGTCCACAGTCGTTCACAGACGTCCACAGTCGTCCACACACGTTCACAGACGTCCACAGTCGTCCACAGTCGTCCACAGACGTCCACAGTCGTTCACAGACGTCCACAGACGTCCACAGTCGTTCACAGGCGTCCACAGACGTCCACAGTCGTCCACACACGTTCACAGACGTCCACAGTCGTTCACAGACGTTCACAGACGTCCACAGTCGTCCACACACGTTCACAGACGTCCACAGACGTCCACAGTCGTTCACAGACGTCCACAGTCGTCCACACACGTTCACAGACGTTCACAGACGTCCACAGTCGTCCACAGTCGTTCACAGTCGTCCACAGACGTCCACAGTCGTCCACAGTCGTTCACAGTCGAACACAGACGTTCACAGTCGTCCACAGTCGTCCACAGTCGAACACAGACGTCCACAGTCGTTCACAGTCGTCCACAGACGTCCACAGTCGTCCACAGTCGTCCACAGACGTCCACAGACGTCCACAGTCGTCCACAGACGTCCACAGTCGTCCACAGACGTCCACAGTCGTCCACAGACGTCCACAGTCGTCCACAGTCGAACACAGACGTTCACAGTCGTCCACAGTCGTCCACAGTCGTCCACAGTCGAACACAGACGTTCACAGTCGTCCACAGTCGAACACAGACGTTCACAGTTGTTCACAGACGTCCACAGACGTTCACAGACGTTCACAGTCGTTCACAGACGTCCACAGTCGTCCACAGACGTCCACAGTCGTCCACAGTCGAACACAGACGTTCACAGTCGTCCACAGACGTCCACAGTCGTCCACAGTCGAACACAGACGTTCACAGTCGTCCACAGTCGAACACAGACGTCCACAGTCGTCCACAGACGTCCACAGTCGTTCACAGACGTCCACAGTCGAACACAGACGTTCACAGTCGTCCACAGTCGTCCAGTCGTTCACAGACGTCCACAGTCGAACACAGACGTCCACAGTCGTCCACAGACGTCCACAGTCGTCCACAGACGTCCACAGTCGAACACAGACGTTCACAGTCGTCCACAGACGTCCACAGTCGTTCACAGTCGTCCACAGTCGTTCACAGACGTCCACAGTCGAACACAGACGTCCACAGTCGTTCACAGTCGAACACAGACGTCCACACACGTTCACAGACGTCCACAGACGTCCACACACGTCCACAGACGTCCACACACGTCCACAGTCGTCCACAGTCGTTCACAGTCGAACACAGACGTCCACAGTCGTTCACAGTCGAACACAGACGTCCACAGACGTCCACACACGTTCACAGTCGTCCACAGACGTTCACAGTCGAACACAGACGTCCACAGACGTCCACAGTCGAACACAGACGTCCACAGACGTTCACAGTCGAACACAGACGTCCACAGACGTCCACACACGTTCACAGTCGTCCACAGTCGTTCACAGTCGTCCACAGTCGTTCACAGTCGTCCACAGGCGTCCACAGTCGTCCACAGTCGTTCACAGTCGAACACAGACGTTCACAGTCGTCCACAGACGTCCACAGTCGTTCACAGTCGTCCACAGACGTCCACAGTCGTTCACAGACGTCCACAGTCGAACACAGACGTCCACAGTCGTCCACAGTCGTTCACAGTCGAACACAGACGTTCACAGTCGTCCACAGACGTCCACAGTCGTTCACAGTCGTCCACAGACGTTCACAGTCGAACACAGACGTTCACAGTCGAACACAGACGTCCACAGACGTCCACACACGTCCACACACGTCCACAGTCGTTCACAGTCGTCCACAGGCGTCCACAGTCGTCCACAGTCGTTCACAGACGTTCAGGAGGCCCAGCAGCTCAGCTCAGCAGGGGTCCATAAACATTTGTCCAGTGCACGAGCTGCGGCTGCCAGACCTCCGTCGAATGTTGTTGTCGCATATTTTGTCGTTCAGGCCTGAGATCGTAGGAATCACACCATCAATTTCCCGCCGAGCGTCCAAATGTGACAACAGGCTTATGCTAAATGGAGCAAACAGAGCTAAACATTGTTAAAACACCCCGAGACCCACATGCTAGCAGCGCTGGAGCCGCGAGACCCCCCGCTGTGAACTGGGAAGCGCCGGAGCTTCTCCTCCACCAGGGCCGACGTTCTTGGGCCTCGATATGAAGCCGTTTGAAGTGTGTTTCCTGCAGCCGCGCGCCAGCGTCTCCGCAATTAAATAAATGTGCCATATTATGGTCTGTTCCACGGCGACGCGCTCCCCCGACGACCGCGAGGCGCTCTGGGTGGAGAACAAAGGTCCGGGCGAGCAGCAGACTTGAGAGCATTTATTGTTTCTATTTCCACGCGAGTCTTTACATGTTTCATGTCCTGGTTTCATCAACAGAAGCAGGTGGTCTTCAAAGTGCAGGTTGAAGATCGGTGAGTAACAAACATTAACTAGTTTCAACTACAACATTTACCTGGAGAAAGAAAGCGATGCATGCCTGAGCCTCAGAACATCTGATCAGGATCTATATGGATCAGGATCTAGAGTCACTTCCACAGATCCACTCGTGCTTCGTTCGTGCCGGTCACGTGACGCGTCCCGGGTCACGTGACGCGTCCGGGGTCACGTGACCCGCCGCGTCCTCGTGATTTGGTCCATGATAATCAAACGAATTAAAACAAACTAAAACAGAGATGAACGTCTGGACGATGATCAACATTTTTACATCAGATCTTCGGTTCTTCTCACACTCGTCTGTTCCAAGGAACTGCTTTGACTCGGTAGAACTTGGTCCCCAGAGGAACCTTGAACCTGTTCTGGGCCTGGAGCAGAGACACACGTTAGTGTTGTGTTGTTGTTGTGTTGTTGTTGCTACATCTACACACTCACCTTCTTCGCTTGACAATATTCTTTCTCCATCACCTTCCCCAACACCCACGGTCGCCGTGACGACCCTGAAGCTGCAGGAAAACATTGAGATTTTATCTCGTTGAAGCAGATCTTAGTTTCTTTTCTATTGTTTCATTTCTATTGTTTTTTAGTTTCATTTCTATTGTTTTTTAGTTTAATTTATATTATTTAATTTCTATTGTTTTTTAGTTTATTTTCTATTGTTTAATTTCTATTGTTTTTTAGTTTCATTTCTATTGTTTCTTTTCTATTGTTTTTTAGTTTCATTTCTATTGTTTTTTTAGTTTAGTTTAGTTTCTATTGTTTTTTAGTTTAATTTCTATTGTTTTTTTAGTTTAGTTTCGTTTCTATTATTTAATTTCTATTGTTTTTTAGTTTCTTTTCTATTGTTTAATTTCTATTGTTTTTTAGTTTCATTTCTATTATTTAATTTCTATTGTTTTTTTGTTTATTTTCTATTGTTTTTAGTTTCATTTCTATTATTTAATTTCTATTGTTTTTTAGTTTCATTTCTATTATTTAATTTCTATTGTTTTTTAGTATCTTTTCTATTATTTAATTTCTATTGTGTTTTGTTTCATTTCCATCGTTTCTTTGTTTAATTTCTATTGTTTAATTTCTATTGTTTTTGGTTTCATTTCTATCGTCTCTTAGTTTCATTTCTATTGTTTCATTTTTTATTGTTGACAAACATTTACAAATAAATAAAAAATTTAAAACCTTTTGCTAATAATTGAAATGATACAATTTAAATCATTCAAACAATATTTTAAATAATAAAATCTATTTACACAAGAAAAACTTTATTAAGACTTTGAATAATTTGAAGATCAATTGAAGATGTTTTACATTAAAAGACTTGTTTTATTTCATTGATGACATTTTAAACAAATACTAACATCAAGATGTTCTTCAAAGTCGTTACAAACCTCACGTGTGAAACTATTCAAAGGAAGGTTCTGACCTGGTTTCAGGTCCAGCGCGGTCAGAGACTCGGAGTGGAGGAAGTACAGGGTCGGACCCACGGTGAACAGAACGTAGTTGTCGTGTCGCTCGTCCAGGATGATCAGAACCAGATCTCCCACCTGGAAGCTGAAGAAGACCACGTTGGATCGTGAAACATGCGACACTGACTTTCTTACTCTCTGATGGCGATTTTGTCCGAGTGGCGCGAAGACACCGAAGACATGCTCTGAGACATCTAGAGACGAGAAGACGAAACATCCCATGAGCCTTTACTGCGTGATGCTACTGCCACCTAGTGGCGCCGCCGGGAATGACACGCGTGAGTTCTACTGACCAGTCTCTGGCTGAGGCGCTTGTTCTCCTCCTCCTTCATGTGGAGCGTCTGAGGAAGACACAGTGAGAACATGTTGGACCTTCAGCGTGACATGATATTTACCCGCTCCAGCAGAAGAATCCTCTGCTTCTCCTCCGACACCAGGAAGTTTTCTCTGCAGACGAGAGTGAAGTTAGGACGTGAAGTCAGGACGTGAAGTCAGGACGTGAAGTTAGGACGTGAAGTTAGGACGTGAAGTCAGGACGTGAAGTTAGGACGTGAAGTTAGGACGTGAAGTTAGGACGTGAAGTTAGGACGTGAAGTAAGGACGTGAAGTTAGGACGTGAAGTTAGGACGTGAAGTTAGGACGTGAAGTAAGGACGTGAAGTTAGGACGTGAAGTTAGGACGTGAAGTTAGGACGTGAAGTTAGGACGTGAAGTTAGGACGTGAAGTTAGGACGTGAAGTTAGGACGCGAAGTTAGGACGCGAAGTTAGGACGCGAAGTT
This sequence comes from Callionymus lyra, assembly GCF_982586985.1. Taxonomy (NCBI): domain Eukaryota; kingdom Metazoa; phylum Chordata; class Actinopteri; order Syngnathiformes; family Callionymidae; genus Callionymus; species Callionymus lyra. Next base: position 25,167,467 of record NC_141833.1, read on the forward strand.
AGGACGCGAAGTCAGGACGCGAAGTCAGGACGCGAAGTCAGGACGTGAAGTCAGGACGCGAAGTCAGGACGCGAAGTCAGGACGCGAAGTCAGGACGCGAAGTCAGGACGCGAAGTCAGGACGCGAAGTCAGGACGCGAAGTCAGGACGCGAAGTCAGGACGCGAAGTCAGGACGCGAAGTCAGGACGCGAAGTCAGGACGCGAAGTCAGGACGCGAAGTCAGGACGCGAAGTCAGGACGCGAAGTCAGGACGCGAAGTCAGGACGCGAAGTCAGGACGCGAAGTCAGGACGCGAAGTCAGGACGCGAAGTCAGGACGCGAAGTCAGGACGCGAAGTCAGGACGCGAAGTCAGGACGCGAAGTCAGGACGCGAAGTCAGGACGCGAAGTCAGGACGCGAAGTCAGGACGTGAAGTCAGGACGTGAAGTAATGACGTGAAGTAATGACGTGAAGTAAGGACGTGAAGTTAGGACGTGAAGTTAGGACGTGAAGTAAGGACGTGAAGTAAGGACGTGAAGTAAGGACGTGAAGTCAGGACGTGAAGTCAGGACGTGAAGTCAGGACGTGAAGTCAGGACGTGAAGTCAGGACGTGAAGTAAGGACGTGAAGTTAGGACGTGAAGTCAGGACGTGAAGTCAGGACGTGAAGTCAGGACGTGAAGTAATGACGTGAAGTAAGGACGTGAAGCTAGGACGTGAAGTCAGGACGTGAAGTTAGGACGTGAAGTTAGGACGTGAAGTAAGGACGTGAAGTAAGGACGTGAAGTTAGGACGTGAAGTTAGGACGTGAAGTCAGGACGTGAAGTCAGGACGTGAAGTCAGGACGTGAAGTCAGGACGTGAAGTAATGACGTGAAGTAATGACGTGAAGTAAGGACGTGAAGTTAGGACGTGAAGTTAGGACGTGAAGTCAGGACGTGAAGTAAGGACGTGAAGTTAGGACGTGAAGTCAGGACGTGAAGTTAGGACGTGAAGTTAGGACGTGAAGTAAGGACGTGAAGTAAGGACGTGAAGTTAGGACGTGAAGTTAGGACGTGAAGTCAGGACGTGAAGTCAGGACGTGAAGTCAGGACGTGAAGTCAGGACGTGAAGTCAGGACGTGAAGTAATGACGTGAAGTAAGGACGTGAAGTAAGGACGTGAAGTTAGGACGTGAAGTCAGGACGTGAAGTCAGGACGTGAAGTCAGGACGTGAAGTCAGGACGTGAAGTCAGGACGTGAAGTCAGGACGTGAAGTCAGGACGTGAAGTCAGGACGTGAAGTCAGGACGTGAAGTCAGGACGTGAAGTCAGGACGTGAAGTCAGGACGTGAAGTCAGGACGTGAAGTCAGGACGTGAAGTCAGGACGTGAAGTAAGGACGTGAAGTCAGGACGTGAAGTCAGGACGTGAAGTAAGGACGTGAAGTAAGGACGTGAAGTAAGGACGTGAAGTAAGGACGTGAAGTAAGGACGTGAAGTTAGGACGTGAAGTCAGGACGTGAAGTCAGGACGTGAAGTCAGGACGTGAAGTCAGGACGTGAAGTCAGGACGTGAAGTCAGGACGTGAAGTCAGGACGTGAAGTAAGGACGTGAAGTTAGGACGTGAAGTCAGGACGTGAAGTCAGGACGTGAAGTCAGGACGTGAAGTCAGGACGTGAAGTCAGGACGTGAAGTCAGGACGTGAAGTCAGGACGTGAAGTCAGGACGTGAAGTCAGGACGTGAAGTAATGACGTGAAGTCAGGACGTGAAGTAATGACGTGAAGTAAGGACGTGAAGTAAGGACGTGAAGTTAGGACGTGAAGTCAGGACGTGAAGTCAGGACGTGAAGTCAGGACGTGAAGTCAGGACGTGAAGTCAGGACGTGAAGTCAGGACGTGAAGTCAGGACGTGAAGTAATGACGTGAAGTAAGGACGTGAAGTAAGGACGTGAAGTTAGGACGTGAAGTCAGGACGTGAAGGTAGGACGTGAAGTTAGGACGTGAAGTTAGGACGTGAAGTAAGGACGTGAAGTTAGGACGTGAAGTCAGGACGTGAAGTCAGGACGTGAAGTCAGGACGTGAAGTCAGGACGTGAAGTCAGGACGTGAAGTCAGGACGTGAAGTCAGGACGTGAAGTCAGGACGTGAAGTCAGGACGTGAAGTCAGGACGTGAAGTCAGGACGTGAAGTAATGACGTGAAGTAAGGACGTGAAGTTAGGACGTGAAGTTAGGACGTGAAGTAAGGACGTGAAGTAAGGACGTGAAGTTAGGACGTGAAGTAAGGACGTGAAGTTAGGACGTGAAGGTAGGACGTGAAGTCAGGACGTGAAGTCAGGACGTGAAGTTAGGACGTAAAGTTAGGACGCTAAGCTTCAGCCGTGTGGACTCACTGGACGGTCACCATGCTCGCCTCCACCGCCGAGTCGATGTTCTCGTCTTCTCCAGCCGCCAGTCGCTCGGGGTCGGAGCAGGCGAACGGAAGAACTTCCGCCGCCGACGCGCCGCAGACGTCCAGAGGCGACGTGTTGCTGAAGAAGGTGGAGGACAACAGCGAGGTGCTGCGCAGGCGGTTCAGTTCCTCCTCCAGATGCTTCTTCTCTTGCATGACACTTGCACGGTCCTCGGAGAGCTTCTCGATCAGAGCTGGACATGAAGAAGTGATCGTGAAAACATCTCAGATCTCAGCTTCAACACCTTCAGCTCCGATGATATCTCAGAAAAATCAATCTTCTCGCTCACCTTTGTCCTTCTCCTGTTGCTGAGTGACCTTCTGCAGCTTCTCCTTCAGCTCGCTGATGATCTGCTCCTTCTTCAGCCTCTCCCGGGTGAGGACGGTGTTGAAGTTAGTCTGAGCAACACAAGACAAACGCCATGACGTGACCAACTAGTGCAAGGTCGTCGTCCACGCTGCTCTAACCTGCTGCTCTGCGATGAGAGACGTCTTCAGGTTCTGCATCTCTTCGTTCTTCTTCTTCTCCAAGTCGTCCATCCTGGTCTGCAGCGAGTCTTTCTCCTGCTGCAGCTCCTGAAGGGCAGAGTCCAGCGACCGAGGCGTCTCCACGTCCCTGCTGCCCTCAGAGTGAGACGCCAAACTGTCGTCGCTGAGAACACAGGAAGATCTGAAGGTGAAGGTCTGAAGACCAACTTCAGCCAACATGCGTCTCTCTCTGAGGGTCACCATCATCACACCATCATTCACACGTGAGGAAACCAAGATTTACCGTGAGGATGTTTTGACTTCCTTCAGCTCCAGTTGAAGTTCAGACAGTTTCTTCTCCATCACTTCCTTCTGCTGCTGCAGAGCTTCTGAAGACGTTTCCTTCGAGGATCTTTCTGTTCGTTCCTGCTCTAAACTTTGGGTTAAAAGTTCATTTTCCGTCCGCAAGTTCCAGATGGTCGTGGTCAACTCTTGCTCCAGCTCTTTGAAACCTCTACTCAGAGCTTCTTTTTCGTCTTTGATTGAAGACACCAGATGTTCCAGATCCTGCCTGAGCTTCTGCATCTGCTCCTCATGGATCCTGGCAGCGTCCTGAGTCTGCAGCTGTAGAGAGGAGATCTCGCTGCGCAGCACGAGGGTCTCTTCTTCATATCGGTCCACCAGCTCTGAGATGCAGTGGTCCTTCTCCATCCTCATGAGGCTCCTCAGCTCAGCCAGGTCCACCTCGTACTCCTCGTCTTTGACCCGGAGCTGCTCTTTGACGTGCGTCAGCTCCTCCGTAAGGTCGGCCGTCTTGGCCTCCACCTCAAACCTCAGAGCCTCCACGTTCTGCAGCTTGGTCTCCTCCAGCAGGACCCTCATGTCCTCTGCTTCAGACTCTTTGAGCGCCAGCTCCATCTCCATCTTGCAGCGTAACTCTGACAGTTTCAAGCTCCCGCTCTCCAGTTCCTTCAGCTGCTCTTGCTTCTCTCTCATCAAGGTGGTGCAGTGAGTCGTTGCTTCATCCAACTTGGATTCATTTACAGCCACCAGCTTCTCCAGAGCTTCTCTATTCTCCTTGATCATGGTCTCCACCTCGGCTTTATGCTTCAGCTGACGGTGTTCCATCTCTTTCAGGTGCACCTGCTGAGAAGCCACAAGTTCCTGCTGGACCTTCTCTCGGCTGCGTCGCATCTCTTCATGCAGATCATCCACCTGACTGCTCAGAGAGTCTTCCACAGTTGACAGATTTTTGATCTTCTCAGCCTGGTCGCTGATTAACTTCTCCATGTTCTTCACCTTGTCCACCAGGCTGCTCTCCTCCGTGGTCCATCGTATCTTGTCGTTCTCCAGCTGAGTGAGTTCTTTCTGTTTGCGCTCCATCCGTCCCTCCAGGTCCAGCATGGCGTGCTGCACGTCCCTCACGATGTCCTGGTTGACCTGCTTCTCTTCTGTGAGTGAGCGAAGCTGCTCCTCAAACCTCTGCTGGAGACTCTGAACTTGACTCTCGTGCTGCTGCTTCAGAGCCCCTTCCTGGGTCAGACACAGGCCGTCCATGAAACCAGCCACGTCTGTGCTAATGCTGCGCAACACTGCACCATAGTCGCTCTGCTCCCGCAGCACCAGACCCCGCAGGTGTCTCAGGTCGTCCTTCACGCTCCTCAGGTTGGACTGAGATTCCTCCAGCGCCGACTGGTACCTCTCGATGACTCCATTGAGGACGCTGATGCGGGAGTTCTCGCGCTCCAGCGTGGTCGTGTCCTGCATGCGCTTGTTGTCGATGGCGTTGATGACGGAGGAGTACAGCGACTCCACCATCATGTCCGGGCTGGTGGGGTCACTGATGGGGTTCGGGGACATCACGTTCTCCTCGATCACAAACTCGTTGACGGCAGACATGAAGTCAGATTCGGGGCTTTCCACCAGAGAGTCCAGGTCCAGCGAGCCCTGCTGCAGGACCGGGTCCATGTTGGGGTGGCCGATGGTCTCGAAGTCGAAGGTTTGAGCGTCGATGCTGTCGGGAGACAGGTCCTCCAGAGGAGCCGGGACAGGAAGTGGCTGGCTGCCGGGCGGCAGGTTGAGGGTGGCGGGGGCCCTGGACGAGGTCGTGGAGGCAGGTAGACTCTCTGTGGACTGGGGCGTCAAGGGGGTGGATCTCTGTGCACTTTGACTACAAGAGGCCTTTGAAACAAGATGGTGAGCGTGAGTCCAACATGTCAGACACGAGACTCGAGGCGAGTTACCTTTTGTTCGCTCAGCAGGTCCGTGATGGTCCGAGACATCTCATCCAAACTCTGTGCAGCTTGAACCAGTTCTTGGAGCTTCACCACGTGACTGCTCAGAGGCTCCAGGTCGCACATCGTAGGAAGCCTGAGGAGAAACAAGACATGTAAACATCAAGGACCAGACAACAGTCGCTCAACACTCGACTCACATGAGGAAGTGCTGCACCTCCACAGGACAACAGGACTTCAGATACTGCAGGTCTTCAACCGAGATGTCTGGAAGTTCGTCATCAAACCTTCTTGGTTTCTGCGTCTAAGTGTCGAAACAGAGGTTAAATGAAGCCAGCAGACGGCGGTTCAGGTTACTCACACAAAACGTCAAAGGATGCCACGAATCAAGTCCTCGAAATAAACGATTCCTCAGGAAAGACGTTCCTGAAAATAAGATAAGAAATCAGACTCTTCATCATTGAGCTTTTCACTCAACGTCAACACTCACGAAAGAGTTTCCCGAAAGACTCCCTTTTGAACCTCTCCGCCTTGTAGAGCTGTCGGCCGTCCTTCACCAGTGCGCTGGCCCACTACACATCCGGGACACAACAGCATTACTGAACAACCCTGAGTCGAGGGACCTGACCGGATCCTTCTGGTATCTACTGATCAACTCTGGTGTCATTAAACATCAACTAGTATCAACTCTGGTGTCATGTAGTGAACGTTCTTCAAGACGCAGTAACTTCTCATCACACCATGTTTTAATTATTACTTTATAAAGTTGCTCTGAAATCTGGACGAACGAGAGGTTACGAGAGTCCATGATGACGCAATAGTGGCTTCACTCCTCCTCCAGCTGTAAATACACTTTGTTTATACAACGAGTCCCTTGGAGGTGGAGACCATTGACGACGCGCAGTGACAAACCTCCATGCTTGACCAATCACAGCACACACACACACACACACTAAACTGTCGTCACTGGGAACATCTCTGTGGACAGACTAGATACATCCATCAAGCTGAGGAGAGACGTTGACCTAGAAACGGACTAAAATTCTTCTACAATCAAAAACGTTCAACATTTTTTAACATCAAAGGTTCCTCATCATGTCAGGAGAGATCGTCAGTCCATGTTTAAATGGAGTTGGAAGAATAAAAACTCAGAGTACCAAAGGACTCGCAGGTGAACACCGGTGACTGCACTGACCTCTCTGTAGTGATGTCGGAACATCTTCCTCCTCACCACCTCCACCACAGCCAGGCAGTACATCTGAGGGACGGTGCTGAGGGCGTCCACCACCCGGATTCTCTCCACCAGCTCTGTCAGAAGTCGGAGCAGAGCCTGAAGTTTCTCACTGTCCTGGTCGGCTCGAAGCATGACGTAACAGCACCATCTGTTGGTGAGGAGGCACCAGTCAAACACAGCTCATGGGCTACAACGATGGAGAAGAAAAAGGTTCAGTACTGGAGTCGAATTTTGAGGTTGTCGGCAAGTTCTTGTTTGCTGGTGGTGCATTTCTTCTTGATGTCCAGCAGCTTCCTGTGGTTGTGCAACATGATGACCAGCTGGCTGGCGTGACTCTGACACAGATCAGGCAGAACCGACGTGTCCTTCAGGTTTTCCACACGCTTCTGATTGGCCAGAAATCCCTGTGCAGCAGAGTCACCACATGAACGTCAGAGGAACACGTCGGGCTACATTTAGTTTCTTCTACCTGAGAAAGTTCCTTTTGTTCGTTCACCAGCCCCTTACAACTGGCAATCATCTGGTCGAGGGTGCACAGCCTGCCCTCCAGCCCGTTGATCACCTTCATCTCCTCACTATCTAACTTGGGAATCGTGTCATGGCAATCCGACAGGAAAGGTTGTATGATACTCGGGTCCAGCTGGAGAATAAATCAAAGTTATGTATAATGTATATGGTATATATAGTGTAGATTGAACTCACCCTTTTAATTGAATCAAAGCACTTCCTCACGACCGACTCCACGTCGTTGGGTCTGTCTTGTATGTTGATCCAGTCCAACAGTGAGACGTTGAAAAGGGGTACGTTGGCGTTCTCTGACGTGCCGTCGTCCAGCAGAGCTGCTCTCAGTCCACCACTGACGGCCATTTCCTCCGCAAACTGGTCACCGGTCGACTCGCAAGGAGCCGCTTCCGAAACCGAGAAGGACGTCTGTGGCTTGCAGGGCTTTGTGATGTTGGGGGTGGAGAGTATCGAGTCTGTGGATTTTTCTTCTTCGGTGTCGTCCGAATCCTTAACGGGAGTCGAATCGGATTTTTCTAAACTCTCTCTGTAGCTGTGTCTGGTCAAACATTCAAGTAAAGGGATCCTTGCCATGACAAACACAGCAGCTCCCAACCTGGAGGAGAAGCAAAGTGTTAACCCTCGTCTCAAGTGCGGAGGAAAGGTGCTGCGTAAATAAATCAGTAAAGGAACTTGCTTTGTAAGTTTAAACTTGATTTCCTCCAAATCCTGTTGGTAGTTTGAGTAAGCAGAGTCAAATTTCAAGAGCAACTTCTGATAAGACAGTTTGCAGTCGTCCAGATTGGCCAGGATAGCGGTCCATCCTTGGTGCTGGAGGTGTTGGTCGTGAACCAGGCGTTCACAACACGAGCTGAGTTGGTTGGCAACATCAAACATTTCCTTCAAGAAAGAGAAGACATGGAGACTCATTGGTTGCTGGACAGCAGCAGATATAGCAGATGTTACCAGAGCCAGTTGTGTTCGAGAGGTGACGGTGTGGAAGACGGCCGGCATCAGCAGCGAGCCCTCCACCTTCACCTCGATGTCTCGCTCCACGGAGGTGGTGGTTTTGGGAATCGTTGGATTTTGTTTGGACAGAATCATTTCTTTGTTGAACAGGAAAATGGGATTTGTTTCCTTGAGAAGAAGAAAATGTTTCTTTTAAAAAAAAACCAGTTCATCAATGAGTTTCACTTGTACATTAAAATATATGAAGAACTAGGGCCTCATGTACTAAGGGGTTATACGCACAAAAAATAGTGCTGAGCCAACTTTAACGTCAAAGTCCATTTGTATTAATACTGAAAAGGAAGTACAAAGTACATAATTGGCGTACGTCCGGATCAGCTGCTCAGATGCACGTCAGTGTTAATAACTGTGTATATAGATCATAAACATTTACACCGGAGCTCGTATGCACTATTTAAATGTAAGTATGTGATCCATGTCAGAAATGTTAAAACAAACAAATATAAACTGTTAATCCAGTTTATATTCATGTTTTCATTCGTTTGTTCTGATAGCGGTGAGAAAAATCACGGACTCTGCATCATTTAAATATGATTTCAATATGTAAATGAGGGCGTGGAAAGGGACGAACAAGTCTGCGATTTATTCACATCGATTGGGATGAACGAAGGAAAGGTGCTTAAATTGGTGTCGCGCACAGATTCATACATCCGAATATTTTTGTGTTTCCATATTTAGTAGAAGTTGTTTAATTGTTCAGGCTTTTCCTTGATTTTCCTTGAACTCCTGTGTTGTTCTCAGTATTATCTTGATCTTTAAAGTATGTACTTTTTTGAGTATTGTTTTGATTGTTTAAGCGCTTTGTGACCCTGGTCTGGAAAAGCGCTATATAAATAAATATTACTTACTTACTCCATGAGGCCCCTGGTTTATTGAGGAAGGTAGTGAAGAACAGGAACTTACGGTGCCAGCACTGTAGCTGCAGACTCGTCTCTCTGCTGCCATACATTCCCCTCCATTGACAACCAGGACTTGGTGTTGAATTGAAATTTTGTATTTGGCTTGAATGGCATTTTTAAGCTCCAGGACACTGAGGAAAGGAAGACATGCTCAGACACCTGAACAACAACAAAGACACTGTAACAAAAATAGATGACTTACGTTTGGACTGTGAGGTCGGTGTGAAACGTCAACGTGCTGCCATTGTTGACCTGGAACACGTACAGCTTCATGTTGATTCCACCAGGGTTCGCCCCCTTGACTCGTGCTCATTCAGTCATACAGGGCCACCCTAGAAAACAAAGGCTACATCTTAAGGCCTTCATTCTTCTTATGGTCAAATGAGCAGCAGTCAGAGGCACGAGCAGGTGACATGTGATGTACACTCAAGACAATCATCACGTCTATGGATTAAACCGTTGGAGGAGACAAAAGAAATGCTGGTCCAACAGACTAGCATTAGCGAACCATCTTGTATTTGTAGAAGGTAAATGAAGTTTCATCAAGCAATGACCAACATTTCTCCTCCAGATCAGGGCTGCAACTTTAAGCAGTTTCTATCCCTTCATCCACACAGTAGACATCAATATTCACAGTATGTTTCAGTCAAGAAGAATAACCTGAAGGAACTCGCTTCCCTTCCATGCCTCCAGTCTGAGCACCGACACACTGGCCCACATGTCCTTACTTATTCTTTCAACTTTCTACTTGCACATGTGTAATAGAGTCGGACGCCTTTTTTCTTTGCTCTGTGTTCTTTTGTGACTCCAAGTTTCTTGTGTAAGGACTCGTCATTCTCCAGCTGGAATCACTTGCCTTTAATACTGCGATACTATCACTGCAGGCCTGACCAGGAGGAACAAGAAATACTGTTGGAAATCTTTTTTATGGACGCTTTAACTCACAAGGTATGATAGTTTAACTGCAAAATGATCAGAGAAAAACAAGTTGTTCCTTCACTGCAAACTTGTGGTTGTGGTTTAAAGATGTAAATATAGATTTGCCTTCAGGATAAACAAGGCTCGTGAAATTCTGTTAACAACTGTTGTCTAAATTAGTGACGGTTATTAGTAAAGATCTTTCTAGACCAGGATCACAGAGCGCTTTCAAAAAATCTAAAGAAAATCAGGGAAAAACACAAATAAGAATGCAAGTAAGTCAGCAAACTATATTTATAGAGCGCTTCACTGAGATGGTTCCAGAGCTTAGGAGCAACAGTCTGGAAGGATTTCTCTCCTCTGGTCCGGAAGTTCAGGAACCATCAGTAGATTCTGATCCACAGACCTCAGAGCCCGAGCTGGGGTGTAAGTCTGGATCAGATCATGAAGGTCTGACCATGAATAGATCTGAAAGCAGGTTTACACGTCTATGGTGCAGTGAAGGAGTCGAAGAGACGTTTCAGGAACAAAAAAGAAACCAAAAACCTTTTCACCACAACCAGCAGAGATATGGCTACAAAAACACAAAGTCACGCAGAAGTTCAAGACGACCTCAGAACAATAACAGATACTTCCTGCGGATCCATTTAACTGAAGCATTTCCCAGTTTGTGGTTTGTGTCGTTTCTTAAACTCACTAAACAAGTTGATACTGTTTTGTTTTCGCTTCGCTTGTTGTCCTGAACAACAACAACAACAACAACAACAACAACAACAACAACAACAACAACGTCTCAGTTTCACAATCATTGATCCTCGACTTTTTCTTCATCACACCTGGAAGGCCTCGTGTTTCGAACGATTACAACAACAACAGCTAACCGAGCAGCTAGTTAATAATAACCGAGCAGCTAGTTAATAATAACCGAGCAGCTAGTTAATAATAACCGAGCAGCCTCGGCTAACACAGCTGTTGCTAACGTCGAGACATTTCAACACGAGAAGTCTCGTTTTCTAAGCTGTCATGTCTCGACCTGAAGGACGAGTGTCGAGCGAGACTCGAGGAGACGAGCGCGTGTGTTCGGGGGTCTCAGCTCACCTCGCATCGCCCCTCCTGGTTCCCACCTCGCCTCAGCGGAAGCTAGCTAACAAGCTAGCAGGTGAGCTAGCTAGCTAACCTGTTTTAGCTCAGCAGACATCGAGCTAGCTTTAGCTTAGCATGCTGTGGAAACACTTAAAGCGTGATTATTGACACACTGGTGTCATGTTGACGCGCGCACGGCCTCTGGATCGACGCGCACGGACGGACTCGGAGAACTTGTCGAGTTAATCTGGAGACTCGAGCTAAACATGAGTAGCTGTTGTTGTCATCCGTGACGAGCGACCAGTGAACGATCTGCTCGCTCGACCCACAGTGACGTCACGCACTCGAGAGTCGAGTCACTGGACGGAGAGACGTTTGTTTACGTAGTTATTTAAGAACAAGAATGATTTAGAAACTACACGAGTTCAGTAACACGTTTAAAAGATGAGGCGAGCAACAACATGTGTGTATATGTGTGTGGTTTATGAATAATGTGTGTGGTTTATGAATAAAGTGTGTGGTTTATGAACAAAGTGTGTGGTTTATGAATAAAGTGTGTGATTTATGAATAAAGTGTGTGGTTTATGAACAAAGTGTGTGGTTTATGAATAAAGTGTGTAGTTTATGAATAAAGTGTGTGGTTTATGAACAAAGTGTGTGGTTTATGAATAAAGTGTGTGATTTATGAATAAAGTGTGTGGTTTATGAACAAAGTGTGTGGTTTATGAATAAAGTGTGTGGTTTATGAATAAAGTGTTTGGTTTATGAATAAAGTGTGTGGTTTATGAACAAAGTGTGTGGTTTATGAATAAAGTGTTTGGTTTATGAATAAAGTGTGTGGTTTATGAACAAAGTGTGTGGTTTATGAATAAAGTGTTTGGTTTATGAACAAAGTGTGTGGTTTATGAATAATTTGTGTGGTTAATGAATAAAGTGTTTGGTTTATGAATAAAGTGTGTGGTTTATGAACAAAGTGTGTGGTTTATGAATAAAGTGTTTGGTTTATGAACAAAGTGTGTGGTTTATGAATAATTTGTGTGGTTTATGAATAAAGTGTGTGGTTTATGAATAAAGTGTTTGGTTTATGAATAAAGTGTGTGGTTTATGAACAAAGTGTGTGGTTTATGAATAAAGTGTTTGGTTTATGAATAAAGTGTGTGGTTTATGAACAAAGTGTGTGGTTTATGAATAAAGTGTTTGGTTTATGAATAAAGTGTGTGGTTTATGAACAAATTGTGTGGTTTATGAATAAAGTGTTTGGTTTATGAACAAAGTGTGTGGTTTATGAATAAAGTGTGTGGTTTATGAATAAAGTGTGTGGTTTATGAATAAAGTGTGTGGTTTATGAATAAAGTGTGTGGTTTATGAATAAAGTGTGTAGTTTATGAATAAAGTGTGTGGTTTATGAATAAAGTGTGTAGTTTATGAATAAAGTGTGTAGTTTATGAATAAAGTGTGTAGTTTATGAATAAAGTGTGTGGTTTATGAACAAAGTGTGTAGTTTATGAATAAAGTGTGTGATTTATGAATAAAGTGTGTGGTTTATGAATAAAGTGTGTAGTTTATGAATAAAGTGTGTGATTTATGAACAAAGCGTGTGGTTTATGAATAAAGTGTGTGGTTTATGAATAAAGTGTGTGGTTTATGAATAAAGTGTGTGGTTTATGAATAAAGTGTGTAGTTTATGAATAAAGTGTGTGATTTATGAACAAAGCGTGTGGTTTATGAATAAAGTGTGTGGTTTATGAATAAAGTGTGTGGTTTATGAATAAAGCGTGTAGTTTATGAATAAAGTGTGTGATTTATGAATAAAGTGTGTAGTTTAGGAATAAAGTGTGTAGTTTATGAATAAAGTGTGTGATTTATGAATAAAGTGTGTAGTTTATGAATAAAGTGTGTAGTTTATGAATAAAGTGTGTGGTTTATGAATAAAGTGTGTGGTTTATGAATAAAGTGTGTGATTTATGAATAAAGTGTGTAGTTTATGAATAAAGTGTGTGGTTTATGAATAAAGTGTGTGGTTTATGAATAAAGTGTGTAGTTTATGAATAAAGTGTGTGGTTTATGAATAAAGTGTGTGGTTTATGAATAAAGCGTGTAGTTTATGAATAAAGTGTGTAGTTTATGAATAAAGTGTGTGGTTTATGAATAAAGTGTGTGGTTTATGAATAAAGTGTGTAGTTTATGAATAAAGTGTGTAGTTTATGAATAAAGTGTGTGGTTTATGAATAATGGTGTGGTTTATGAATAAAGTGTGTAGTTTATGAATAAAGTGTGTGGTTTATGAATAAAGTGTGTGGTTTATGAATAAAGTGTGTAGTTTATGAATAAAGTGTTTGGTTTATGAATAAAGCGTGTAGTTTATGAATAAAGTGTTTGGTTTATGAATAAAGCGTGTAGTTTATGAATAAAGTGTGTGGTTTATGAATAATGGTGTGATTTATGAATAAAGTGTGTAGTTTATGAATAAAGTGTGTGGTTTATGAATAAAGTGTGTGGTTTATGAATAAAGTGTGTAGTTTATGAATAAAGTGTGTGGTTTATGAATAAAGTGTGTGGTTTATGAATAAAGCGTGTAGTTTATGAATAAAGTGTGTGGTTTATGAATAATGGTGTGATTTATGAATAAAGTGTGTGGTTTATGAATAAAGTGTGTAGTTTATGAATAAAGTGTGTGGTTTATGAATAAAGTGTGTGGTTTATGAATAAAGTGTGTGATTTATGAATAAAGTGTGTAGTTTATGAATAAAGTGTGTGGTTTATGAATAAAGTGTGTGGTTTATGAATAAAGTGTGTGGTTTATGAATAAAGTGTGTAGTTTATGAATAAAGTGTGTAGTTTATGAATAAAGTGTGTGGTTTATGAACAAAGTGTGTAGTTTATGAATAAAGTGTGTGATTTATGAATAAAGTGTGTGGTTTATGAATAAAGTGTGTAGTTTATGAATAAAGTGTGTGATTTATGAACAAAGCGTGTGGTTTATGAATAAAGTGTGTGGTTTATGAATAAAGTGTGTGGTTTATGAATAAAGTGTGTGATTTATGAATAAAGTGTGTGGTTTATGAATATAGTGTGTAGTTTATGAATAAAGTGTGTGGTTTATGAATAAAGTGTGTGGTTTATGAATAAAGCGTGTAGTTTATGAATAAAGTGTGTAGTTTATGAATAAAGTGTGTGGTTTATGAATAAAGTGTGTAGTTTATGAATAAAGTGTGTAGTTTATGAATAAAGTGTGTGGTTTATGAATAATGGTGTGGTTTATGAATAAAGTGTGTAGTTTATGAATAAAGTGTGTGGTTTATGAATAATGGTGTGGTTTATGAATAAAGCGTGTAGTTTATGAATAAAGTGTGTAGTTAATGAATAAAGTGTGTAGTTTATGAATAAAGTGTGTGGTTTATGAATAATGGTGTGGTTTATGAATAAAGTGTGTAGTTTATGAATAAAGTGTGTGGTTTATGAATAATGGTGTGATTTATGAATAAAGTGTGTGGTTTATGAATAATGGTGTGGTTTATGAATAAAGTGTGTAGTTTATGAATAAAGTGTTTGGTTTATGAATAAAGCGTGTAGTTTATGAATAAAGTGTGTGGTTTATGAATAATGGTGTGATTTATGAATAAAGTGTGTGGTTTATGAATAAAGTGTGTAGTTTATGAATAAAGTGTGTGGTTTATGAATAAAGTGTGTGGTTTATGAATAAAGTGTGATTTATGAATAAAGTGTGTAGTTTATGAATAAAGTGTGTAGTTTATGAATAAAGTGTGTGGTTTATGAATAAAGTGTGTGGTTTATGAATAAAGTGTGTGGTTTATGAATAAAGTGTGTAGTTTATGAATAAAGTGTGTAGTTTATGAATAAAGTGTGTGATTTATGAATAAAGTGTGTGGTTTATGAACAAAGTGTGTAGTTTATGAATAAAGTGTGTGGTTTATGAATAAAGTGTGTGGTTTATGAACAAAGTGTGTAGTTTATGAATAAAGTGTGTGATTTATGAATAAAGTGTGTGGTTTATGAATAAAGTGTGTAGTTTATGAATAAAGTGTGTGATTTATGAACAAAGCGTGTGGTTTATGAATAAAGTGTGTGGTTTATGAATAAAGTGTGTGGTTTATGAATAAAGTGTGTGGTTTATGAATAAAGTGTGTAGTTTATGAATAAAGTGTGTGATTTATGAACAAAGCGTGTGGTTTATGAATAAAGTGTGTGGTTTATGAATAAAGTGTGTGGTTTATGAATAAAGCGTGTAGTTTATGAATAAAGTGTGTGATTTATGAATAAAGTGTGTAGTTTAGGAATAAAGTGTGTAGTTTATGAATAAAGTGTGTGATTTATGAATAAAGTGTGTAGTTTATGAATAAAGTGTGTAGTTTATGAATAAAGTGTGTGGTTTATGAATAAAGTGTGTGGTTTATGAATAAAGTGTGTGATTTATGAATAAAGTGTGTAGTTTATGAATAAAGTGTGTGGTTTATGAATAAAGTGTGTGGTTTATGAATAAAGTGTGTAGTTTATGAATAAAGTGTGTGGTTTATGAATAAAGTGTGTGGTTTATGAATAAAGCGTGTAGTTTATGAATAAAGTGTGTTGTTTATGAATAAAGTGTGTGGTTTATGAATAAAGTGTGTGGTTTATGAATAAAGTGTGTAGTTTATGAATAAAGTGTGTAGTTTATGAATAAAGTGTGAGGTTTATGAATAATGGTGTGGTTTATGAATAAAGTGTGTAGTTTATGAATAAAGTGTGTGGTTTATGAATAATGGTGTGGTTTATGAATAAAGCGTGTAGTTTATGAATAAAGTGTGTAGTTTATGAATAAAGTGTGTAGTTTATGAATAAAGTGTGTGGTTTATGAATAATGGTGTGGTTTATGAATAAAGTGTGTAGTTTATGAATAAAGTGTGTGGTTTATGAATAATGGTGTGATTTATGAATAAAGTGTGTGGTTTATGAATAAAGTGTGTAGTTTATGAATAAAGTGTTTGGTTTATGAATAAAGCGTGTAGTTTATGAATAAAGTGTGTGGTTTATGAATAATGGTGTGATTTATGAATAAAGTGTGTGGTTTATGAATAAAGTGTGTAGTTTATGAATAAAGTGTGTGGTTTATGAATAAAGTGTGTGGTTTATGAATAAAGTGTGTGATTTATGAATAAAGTGTGTAGTTTATGAATAAAGTGTGTAGTTTATGAATAAAGTGTGTGGTTTATGAATAAAGTGTGTGGTTTATGAATAAAGTGTGTGGTTTATGAATAAAGTGTGTAGTTTATGAATAAAGTTTGTAGTTTATGAATAAAGTGTGTGGTTTATGAATAAAGTGTGTGGTTTATGAACAAAGTGTGTAGTTTATGAATAAAGTGTGTGATTTATGAATAAAGTGTGTGGTTTATGAATAAAGTGTGTAGTTTATGAATAAAGTGTGTGATTTATGAACAAAGCGTGTGGTTTATGAATAAAGTGTGTGGTTTATGAATAAAGTGTGTGGTTTATGAATAAAGTGTGTGATTTATGAATAAAGTGTGTAGTTTATGAATAAAGTGTGTGATTTATGAACAAAGCGTGTGGTTTATGAATAAAGTGTGTGGTTTATGAATAAAGCGTGTAGTTTATGAATAAAGTGTGTGATTTATGAATAAAGTGTGTAGTTTAGGAATAAAGTGTGTAGTTTATGAATAAAGTGTGTAGTTTATGAATAAAGTGTGTGATTTATGAATAAAGTGTGTAGTTTATGAATAAAGTGTGTAGTTTATGAATAAAGTGTGTGGTTTATGAATAAAGTGTGTGGTTTATGAATAAAGTGTGTGATTTATGAATAAAGTGTGTGGTTTATGAATAAAGTGTGTGGTTTATGAATAAAGTGTGTAGTTTATGAATAAAGTGTGTGGTTTATGAATAAAGTGTGTGGTTTATGAATAAAGCGTGTAGTTTATGAATAAAGTGTGTAGTTTATGAATAAAGTGTGTGATTTATGAATAAAGTGTGTGGTTTATGAATAAAGTGTGTGGTTTATGAATAAAGTGTGTGATTTATGAATAAAGTGTGTGATTTATGAATAACGTGTGTGGTTTATGAATAAAGTGTGTAGTTTATGAATAAAGTGTGTGGTTTATGAATAACGTGTGTGGTTTATGAATAAAGTGTGTGGTTTATGAATAAAGTGTTTGGTTTATGAATAAAGTGTTTGGTTTATGAATAAAGTGTGTGGTTTATGAATAACGTGTGTAGTTTATGAATAAAGTGTGTGATTTATGAATAACGTGTGTAGTTTATGAATAACGTGTGTGGTTTATGAATAAAGTGTGTAGTTTATGAATAAAGTGTGTGGTTTATGAATAACGTGTGTGGTTTATGAATAAAGTGTGTGGTTTATGAATAAAGTGTTTGGTTTATGAATAAAGTGTTTGGTTTATGAATAAAGTGTGTGGTTTATGAATAACGTGTGTAGTTTATGAATAAAGTGTGTGATTTATGAATAACGTGTGTAGTTTATGAATAAAGTGTGTGGTTTATGAATAAAGTGTGTGGTTTATGAATAAAGTGTGTGATTTATGAATAAAGTGTGTGGTTTATGAATAAAGTGTGTGGTTTATGAATAAAGTGTGTGATTTATGAATAAAGTGTGTGATTTATGAATAAAGTGTGTGATTTATGAATAACGTGTGTGGTTTATGAATAAAGTGTGTGATTTATGAATAAAGTGTGTGGTTTATGAATAAAGTGTGTGATTTATGAATAACGTGTGTGGTTTATGAATAACGTGTGTGGTTTATGAATAAAGCGTGTAGTTTATGAATAAAGTGTGTGATTTATGAATAACGTGTGTGATTTATGAATAACGTGTGTGGTTTATGAATAAAGTGTGTAGTTTATGAATAAAATGTTTGGTTTATGAATAAAGTGTGTAGTTTATGAATAAAGTGTGTGGTTTATGAATAACGTGTGTGATTTATGAATAACGTGTGTGGTTTATGAATAAAGTGTGTAGTTTATGAATAAAGTGTTTGGTTTATGAATAAAGTGTGTAGTTTATGAATAACGTGTGTGATTTATGAATAACGTGTGTGGTTTATGAATAAAGTGTGTAGTTTATGAATAAAGTGTTTGGTTTATGAATAAAGTGTGTAGTTTATGAATAAAGTGTGTGATTTATGAATAACGTGTGTGGTTTATGAATAAAGTGTGTAGTTTATGAATAAAGTGTGTGATTTATGAATAACGTGTGTGATTTATGAATAACGTGTGTGGTTTATGAATAAAGTGTGTAGTTTATGAATAAAGTGTGTGGTTTATGAATAACGTGTGTAGTTTATGAATAACGTGTGTGGTTTATGAATAAAGTGTGTAGTTTATGAATAAAGTGTGTGGTTTATGAATAATGTGTGTAGTTTATGAATAAAGTGTTTGGTTTATGAATAAAGTGTGTAGTTTATGAATAAAGTGTGTGATTTATGAATAACGTGTGTGATTTATGAATAAAGTGTGTGGTTTATGAATAAAGTGTTTGGTTTATGAATAAAGTGTGTGGTTTATGAATAACGTGTGTAGTTTATGAATAAAGTGTGTGGTTTATGAATAAAGTGTTTGGTTTATGAATAAAGTGTGTGGTTTATGAATAACGTGTGTGGTTTATGAATAACGTGTGTGGTTTATGAATAAAGTGTGTGGTTTATGAATAAAGTGTTTGGTTTATGAATAAAGTGTGTGGTTTATGAATAACGTGTGTAGTTTATGAATAAAGTGTGTGATTTATGAATAACGTATGTAGTTTATGAATAAAGTGTGTGGTTTATGAATAAAGTGTGTGGTTTATGAATAACGTATGTAGTTTATGAATAAAGTGTGTGGTTTATGAATAAAGTGTGTGGTTTATGAATAAAGCGTGTAGTTTATGAATAAAGTGTGTAGTTTATGAATAAAGTGTGTGATTTATGAATAAAGTGTGTGGTTTATGAATAAAGTGTGTGGTTTATGAATAAAGTGTGTGATTTATGAATAAAGTGTGTGATTTATGAATAACGTGTGTGGTTTATGAATAAAGTGTGTAGTTTATGAATAAAGTGTGTGGTTTATGAATAAAGTGTGTGATTTATGAATAAAGTGTGTGGTTTATGAATAAAGTGTGTGATTTATGAATAACGTGTGTGATTTATGAATAAAGCGTGTAGTTTATGAATAAAGTGTGTGATTTATGAATAACGTGTGTGATTTATGAATAACGTGTGTGGTTTATGAATAAAGTGTGTGGTTTATGAATAAAGTGTGTGGTTTATGAATAACGTGTGTGGTTTATGAATAAAGCGTGTAGTTTATGAATAAAGTGTGTGATTTATGAATAACGTGTGTGATTTATGAATAACGTGTGTGGTTTATGAATAAAGTGTGTAGTTTATGAATAAAATGTTTGGTTTATGAAT
Organism: Callionymus lyra; assembly: GCF_982586985.1. Classification (NCBI taxonomy): domain Eukaryota; kingdom Metazoa; phylum Chordata; class Actinopteri; order Syngnathiformes; family Callionymidae; genus Callionymus; species Callionymus lyra. Next base: position 25,186,651 of record NC_141833.1, read on the forward strand.
AAAGTGTGTAGTTTATGAATAAAGTGTGTGGTTTATGAATAACGTGTGTGATTTATGAATAACGTGTGTGGTTTATGAATAAAGTGTGTAGTTTATGAATAAAGTGTTTGGTTTATGAATAAAGTGTGTAGTTTATGAATAACGTGTGTGATTTATGAATAACGTGTGTGGTTTATGAATAAAGTGTGTAGTTTATGAATAAAGTGTTTGGTTTATGAATAAAGTGTGTAGTTTATGAATAAAGTGTGTGATTTATGAATAACGTGTGTGGTTTATGAATAAAGTGTGTAGTTTATGAATAAAGTGTGTGATTTATGAATAACGTGTGTGATTTATGAATAACGTGTGTGGTTTATGAATAAAGTGTGTAGTTTATGAATAAAGTGTGTGGTTTATGAATAACGTGTGTAGTTTATGAATAACGTGTGTGGTTTATGAATAAAGTGTGTAGTTTATGAATAAAGTGTGTGGTTTATGAATAATGTGTGTAGTTTATGAATAAAGTGTTTGGTTTATGAATAAAGTGTGTAGTTTATGAATAAAGTGTGTGATTTATGAATAACGTGTGTGATTTATGAATAAAGGGTGTGGTTTATGAATAAAGTGTTTGGTTTATGAATAAAGTGTGTGGTTTATGAATAACGTGTGTAGTTTATGAATAAAGTGTGTGGTTTATGAATAAAGTGTTTGGTTTATGAATAAAGTGTGTGGTTTATGAATAACGTGTGTGGTTTATGAATAACGTGTGTGGTTTATGAATAAAGTGTGTGGTTTATGAATAAAGTGTTTGGTTTATGAATAAAGTGTGTGGTTTATGAATAACGTGTGTAGTTTATGAATAAAGTGTGTGATTTATGAATAACGTATGTAGTTTATGAATAAAGTGTGTGGTTTATGAATAAAGTGTGTGATTTATGAATAAAGTGTGTGATTTATGAATAACGTGTGTGGTTTATGAATAAAGTGTGTAGTTTATGAATAAAGTGTGTGATTTATGAATAACGTGTGTGATTTATGAATAACGTGTGTGGTTTATGAATAAAGTGTGTAGTTTATGAATAAAGTGTGTGGTTTATGAA